>NC_081176.1:25602446-25785985 GCF_012432095.1 Onychostoma macrolepis | reverse complement strand
TTTTTGTATTGTCTGATGAACTTAACTGTTTAATTTGGGGGTGGGGAAAGTTCTTATCCATTTATAATTGATCGGTTGTTGTTGTTGTTGTTTTTTGGATTGACTGTTTCTACTAGTTTTATTGTGATAGTTCTGGGTTCAGTGTATAATTACTCGTCCCTGGAGAGATTCCAGGGTGGCGTAGTCGATAGGTATTCAATTTGTTTAACCCTCTGTGTTCTGCCATATAAGCAATGAAGGAATCGTTTCTTATCATTTGGCCTTTTGGCTGCATTATAGGTTTGTCTTATTGAAATGTGATCAACGTTTGTGTAGATGTGTTGGGGAATCTGCCATTAACATTTTAATTATATTCTGTTGAAATGAAGTAAATGAGTCGAAAAAGCTTTGTTCATTTTGCTGAACAAGATTCAAAGATCTGAGTCAGTAAAATGATCCGAACATCCCATCACTACTTTATTACTTAACTGAACTGTGCAAATACATATTACATACTTACAGTCCCTGAATCAAAAGGATTTGTATAATGTATTTAAAATATATTAAAATATAATTTGAAAAAAAAAAATCATCCCCATACACTGATTGGCTTCATCACTCTGTCTCCTCTCCACCAATCAGCTGGTGTGTGGAGGGCGTTCGGGCGCAATATGGCTGCCGTTGCATCATCCAGGTGGATGCTGCACACTGCTGGGGGTTGAGGAGATTCCCCCCTTCTATGTTAAGCGCTTTGAGTACCCAGAAAAGCGCTATATAAATGTAACAAATTATTATTATTATTATTATTAACATCTGAATCTGAGCTAATTGTATTTTCAAAACTCTCATTATCCCACACTTAACTTTGATTAATATTGCTAATAAGAATCATTTAAAGAGGTTGATTTCAGCTGGTACGTGTTGAAAGAGTAAAATATAAGACTTTTGTTTCATACAGATATTGATGAACACAATCCTCTTGTCAGGAGAAGATTGAGCATCATCGGTGAACGTCCTGACAGTAAGCCTTTATATTGATGAACAAATACATGATGTATCAAGATCTTGGTGTCATGACATTTACGTCACAGTTGTGTGTGTATATTTCAGTGAGTGATGTGATGATTATTGTTCTGCTGGGGAAGAGCGTGTCAGAAAACAGCCGAGTGGGAAACTTCATATTAGGCCGAGCAGCGTTTGACAGTGAAGCTCCTCCAGATGTTGTGGAGAGAGTTGGAGGAAGATTGAAGGACAGACACGTGATCATCATCAACAGTCCTCAGCTGCTCCAGACAAACATCTCAGATCATCAGATCACACAGACAGTGAGAGAGTGTGTGTCTCTGTCTGATCCAGGACCTCATGTGATCGTTCTGCTCCTCGAACATGAGCAGTGTTCAACAGAAGAGCAAGAGCGTGTGGAGAAGCTGCTGGACTCTTTCTCTGAGCGGCTTTTTCAACACACCATGGTGCTCAGCACACAAGAGCCCACTGAAACCAATGACATCCTACAGGAAATCATTCAGAAATGCTCCGACAGACACTTCAGTCTTCAGAGAAGCAGCTCTCCTGATGATCTCCTGCGGGCGTTTGAGGATATCGTGAAAATGAATGACGGACGCCACCTGGGTTTGTATTTGTATTGTGTTTGTATTAAACAGCAGAAAGTAAAGTCTTCTCATCCACTTTGTGTCTGTATAAGTCCTGGCAGATGTAACTTTTGTTAACCTTCACCAGTTCACTGTTGATGAGCTCGGTTCCTTTACTCTGTCCATGCAGACGTTGGTCATTTTTCCCGCTCTAGCTAGATATTGGAAAAAATTAAATAATACAGACAAAATTGAAATGCTGATGACTTGCAGGATGAAACTTTACAATTTCGGTATAATTCTGCTATTTTGTGGTACAGTTGATCACCCTAGTTACAACAGTCCTGCTACTTCTTCAAACTCTCAGCTGTCGACAACTACCAATAGCAGTTCCTCTTTTACAGGTTCGGCTGAGAGTGAAGATGAGCTGAGAATTGTTCTTCTGGGAAAAACTGGAGTAGGGAAAAGTGCAACGGGAAACACCATCTTAGGACGAGATGCTTTTAAAGCAGAATTATCTCAAGAGTTGGTTACTAAAGAGTGTCAGAGAGAAACATGTGAAATCAACGGCCGAAAGGTTACTGTGATCGACACTCCAGGACTGTTTGATACTGAACTTACTAATGAGGAGATCCAGAGAGAAATCAGCAACTGCATCTCCATGATTCTGCCTGGACCACATGTGTTCATCATTGTACTCAATTTAGGACAACGATTCACTCAAGAAGAAGAAAAATCAGTGAAGATCATCCAAGAGACGTTTGGTGAAAACTCTTTAATGTTCACCATGGTGCTCTTCACCAGAGGAGATGATCTAAACAAAACTATTGAACAGTGTTTGGGAAAACCTGGATCTCCTTCAATGAAGCTGATTGACGCGTGTGGAAACAGATACCATGTGTTCAATAATAAGCAGACTGGAGACCGAACACAGGTCGCTGATCTACTGGAGAAGATAGACACCATGGTGAAAGAAAACGGAGGGAGTTACTACTCGTGTAAGATGTTCAGACAGATGGAAAGAGAAAAACAAGAACAACAGATGAAGATCTTGATAGAGAGAGTCAGAGAAAGAGAAGAAGAGATGAAGAAACTAGAAGAAGAGAAAGAGAGTATGAAGATGATGATGGAGGAAGAACGACAGAATCACGACAAAGAGATAAAGAGAAAAGAAGAGGAACTCAAAAGAGAAATAAGAGAACAAGAGGAACATCAGAGAGAGATACGAAACGAGATGAGACGAGAACGAGAGACATTTAGACATGAAATAGAGGAAATAACAAGAGAAAAAGAAAAACTTCAGATGAAACATGACTCAGAAATAGAGAAACTGAAACTGGAGGAAAAGACGAGAAGAGAAGAAGAGGATGAGCAAAGAAAAGAGAAAGAACAGAGAGTTTGGGATGAGTTTAATAAGAGACTGAAACAAGAGAGAGAGAAAATGGAAAGAGAGAAAGATGATCTTCAATCTAAACATGAAGCAGAAGAAAAGAATGTGAAGAGCCAGATGGAGAAACTGGACAGAGAAAGGGTAGAACTGATAAAGAAATTAGAAGAAGAGAAAGAGAGAATGAAGATGATGATGGAGGAAGAACAACAGAATTATGATGAAGAGAGAAAGAGAAGAGAAGAAGAACTCAGAGAAAGAGAAGAATGGTTTAAAAGAGAAACGAAAGAGCAAGAGGAGAAAGAAAGAGAGACGCACAAGATGATGAAAAGAGAACAAGGTGAATGGGAGTAACAAAAACAAGAGGAAAAGATGAGAAGAGAAGAAGAGGATAAGAAAAGAAGAGATAAAGAAAAACAGATTTCCGATGAACAGATTCAGATTCAGAAACTCAAGAGTGAAATGGAGGGAATAATCAGAGAGAAAGAGAGAATAGAAAGAGAGAAACAAGAACAACTACAGGCTTTAGAGAAGAGACTGAAAGACGAAAGAAACATGAGAGAAAATGAACAAAAGACTTTTGAAGAGAAACTGAAACTCCTTAAAGAACAACATGAAGATGAACTACAGAGAAAACGAAAGGAGTGGAGAGAAGAATATGAAAGAGAGAAATATCTGAAGAAGATCTGCTCTGAAACTGAGGATTCACTACAGGTGAGTGTTCAGAGATATTAATATTCATTCATGCCAGTTTAAGTCTTTAAACACTTCAGCCTCAATACCTCTAGTTCACAATTTGCCCCTTTATACATAGTTATTGTAATAAATATAACACCAGTTTAAGATCTGGAAAACAGTCACTATTTTTACTTTAATATAATTTAACATCACCTTTAGAGAGTCAGTAATATTCAAGTATTATTTCAGAGTCAATATGAACTGAAATAATAACTGATGCAGTGCAGACAGTCATACTGAAATTAACTGATGATCTGTTACGAGTACAAACGGCTTTATTATTATACATGTAGATTTGACATTGTCTTTTCTCATTATTATATTCATGATTATAGTCACTTAATTATAATTATGCTATATAAATTCCTATAATGATTGTATTATATTCATGATTAAATTATTTTAAAATGTAAGAAAGTTCAGATGAAATGACAAGTCTGTTTAAATCTGTACTAAAAACACTTGCTTTTAATAATAGTAATTGTACTATTGTTATTATTGTCTCTTACACAGGGAATAAACGAGAAAATACAGCATCTGTTTCACAGACTTCATCTTGGCAAACATCATAATAAACTGACACTTGCAGATGTTACTCAGATAAATGAACATTTATTACAGTCTCACGAGTCTTGTACTGAAGAAGAGCTGATTCAGACTTTCCTACAAAAACTGCTGATGATGAACTACAGAGCAAGAAACCTCAGTGTTAGGGATCAAACCCAATGGAGAGACTATGACTCTTCTGAAGATAAGGGTGATTTAATAGAATCAGTATCTTTGGCTAATGATGGTAGAAGTCAGTCTGACCCCATTCACCCGATGGATGTTCAGATGGCCGTGTTTCATCATGCTGATGGTTTCCTGAAGCAGCTGATGGTCACTAAACTGTCCCAGTGTCAGTACGCTCTGCCTCTGCTTGTTCCTGATCCATTCACACAAGAGATTGAGTTTCCTCTCTGGACATTCAGACAAATCAACAAGAGCTGAAAGATGAGAAACACCAGCAATGAAATCATCAGTCAAACCGAGCTGATCTACAAGGCACAAATTCCAATGGTGTTTTTCTTCAGGGTTGGCTCTGTGTCTTCATCCAAGTCTCAGCTGATGAACAGTCTGATCAATGAGAGTCACGACACGTTCTTCCACAGGAACTGCCCAGGCAGCAGCAGAACCAGAGTCCTGATGGATGGAGTGGTGGAGATCGCCTGGTACTGCCCCTCTGGAACAGATGATGATAAATTCACTGGGTGTGTTGCGTTCTGTAATCTACACGGTGATGCAGGCGACCATGAGAAACAGCTGCAGATCCTCACTGATATGGCCTCAGTCAATGTTGTTCTTCAACCACAACTGGACAGGACAAAAGTATCTGAGGAAACAGGAAAGCCAGAATTTGAAAAACTCTATGGGGACTCAAAGCCACTCATTTGTCTTTTTCCTACAGATGTTTCAACTGGTGTTGAGACACGGCAAGGAAGATACAAAATCGGTATGAAAGGCAGAAATCAGTCAGATGTATCTGAAGATCTCAGAAGATTTATAAACGATTGTCTCAAAAAACCATCTTCAACTTTCAGACTTGAAGATGTGTCCAAACACTCAGATATCAGAGTAGATGAGGAAGATAATAATGACTGCAGGAGAGGAAGAGCAGCAGCACAGAAGATGATGGGTTTACTGAAGAGGAAAGATCTGACAGAAATCAAAGAATCATTTCTGCCTCATCAGGGGAAACTGTGGCATCAGTGGAGTCAGAAGAACAGAGAACTACATAGACCTCGAGCAGATGCGACAGAAATGGACCTCAGTAGAAAGCGAACAGAGATGAAGAAAATCCGTGAACAGCAGCATGAATCTGACATCAGTGAGTTTATGAAGCTCTTCATTAAAGAAATTAACTCAAATGATGAAAATAAGATGTTTTTCCTCAAATGGTTCAGAATCCTCCTGGATGAATATACAACAGCAGACCTTTCTGCTCTGCATCACAAGTATGATGAAAAATGGTCAACAGTCTTAAAACTGAAAGAGAGTTTTGATTCTGAATCTGAACAACTCAAAGCTGAACAAATAGAACTTGAGCGGATATCTGAGGATCTTCAAGCTGCAGGCTTTGGTTTGGAGCACATCATGAGGGAGATCGGTCAGATCTATGAATCATGTTCATCTGTGAAGAAGAACAAGAAAGACCTGCAGGTTCACTTCTCTTCTCTCCCGAGTCGTGCAGCAGAGATGATGGTCTCTGGATTTCCACTGGAGCTGATGGATGGAGATGCTGCTCATGTTCCTGTGATCTGGATCTCTGCTGTTCTAGATCAACTCATCCAGAAACTGGGAGACCAGAGAGTCTTTGTGCTGTCAGTTTTAGGGCTTCAGAGCTCTGGGATATCCACCATGCTGAATACCATGTTTGGACTCCAGTTTGCTGTCAGTGCTGGCAGATGCATCAGAGGAGCTTTTATGCAGCTGGTCAGAGTGTCAGAGGAGATGAAAAAACAGCTGAAGTTTGACTTTATTCTGGTTGTTGATACTGAGGGACTTAGACTGAGGTCAACAAGACATCAGGACAATGAATTGGCCACTTTTGTTGTTGGTCTTGGTAATCTGACATTAATCAACATTCTTGGAGAAAACCCATCAGAGATGCAGGACATTGTTCAGATCGTAGTTCAGACCTTCATGAGGATGAAGAAGGTAAATCTGTCTCCAAGCTGTGTGTTTGTGCATCAGAACCTTTCAGACGTCACAGCTGGAGAGAAAAATAAGGAGGGAAGGAGACGACTGCAGGAGAAGCTGGACGAGATGACAAAACTTGCTGCTGAAGAGGAAGTCTATGATGCAGAACATTTCAGTGATGTCATTGAATTTGATGTTCAGAATGATGTGAAGTATTTTGCTCATCTTTGGGAGGGAAACCCACCAATGGCACCACCAAACCCAAAGTACTGTGAGAATATTCAAGAACTAAAGAAAACTATTATGTCTCATGGTGCAAGATCATATGGAATGATGCTAATAAACATAAAAGATCGTATTACAGATCTCTGGGAAGCATTACTGAAAGAGCGTTTCGTGGAGACTAATTATGGAGACCGAATACATCAAGTGGTCCTGGAGTCTTCGTAGTGCCATGATGGAAACTGAGAACAAACTACACAACAAAATAGAAAATGAAACAATTCATGAGGTTGAGGAAACTGATCTTCAAAGAGAACTGAAGAAGACAAGCGAAGAAGTGGAAAAATCAATGTCTGAATTATTTGAGAAAAACAAAGATGCAGATATACTGATTCAGTGGAAATTTGAAATCAACATCGAAGATATACAGGAAAGCACTGTGAGAGAAACAAATGGGAAAGTAAATAAGATTATTCATCAGTGAGACTTGAAAAAGATTGATGATCAGAGGAAACATTATGAAAATACTCCCTATGAAAGATATTGATATTAAAGGGGTCATATGATATTTTTAAAGATCATTACTTTGTGTATTTGGTGTAACAGAATATGCTGACATGCTTTAATGTTCAAAAATGTTATTTTTTAAATGCTGTACATTATTGTAGTTCCTCTATGCCCCGTCTCTCTCAAACTCGTCGTTTTCTACAAAGCCCCTCCTTCCGACAAGCACAGTCTGCTTATATTATTCAATTACTGGTTGTAATGGGGAAGTGGTCGAGTGGTAAGCCAATTTTTTTTTTTTTTTAATTTTTTTTTATCAACGAATTTAAACAATACTGTAATATGGTATATAAATGTAAATCCAAAAAAGCTCTCAGGACTTCTAATATTACATAATATTATCTGCAAATTTGAAATAGACAAGTAAACTGTACCGTCTTCATTGTTTTATTTTTTTATTTTATGTTTTCCTTCTTCTGGCTAATTTTTATCTTGTGTATTGATGACATTTATATGCAACGTTGTATTTCTCTTGTTGTTATATTATGTTCATGTGCAATAATAATAATAAAAAAAAAAAAAAACAATTGTAAAAAAAAAAAACAAGCACAGTGTGCTCTGATTGGCCAGCTGACCCAGTGCATTGGGATTGGCTGAACACCACAAGCGCATCGCGAGCTTCAGCTTTCAAAGTAAATAAAAAGACAGTTAATAATCTCATTAGTTTTAGGGGAACAGAGTCGTGTGACAGACACAGTTATGATGCTCATATGTATTTGCAGTACACAAGCCAGCTGACGTGCTGTGATTTCTGACGGGCTGTACACTCCGCTGTGATGTGACCCTGTTCCCCTCACACTAGTGATGGGAAGTTCAGCTCTTTTCAAAGATTTGGCTCTTTTGGCTCATCTCCCTTAGAAGAGCCGGCTCTTACGGCTCCCAAATGGCTCTTTATTCATATCACTCGGAGCCTTCTATTTTAGACCAATTTAGCAATTGTGAATGGTTTGTGTGTTGGCAAGCAATTTTTTTTTATTCAGTGTTTTCATATAAGCCTTATTTTTATGCATTTTTTTTACAAACAATACAGTTATTATTATTTAACATTTTAATAAACCTTTAATTGAACAATTGAACACAGAATCACAGCAAACAAATCAAATAAATAAGGGCAAAAGTCTTAACATTAAGACACTTTAGTCTTTATTGCATTCAGAAATATCAGATGACTCAGCTTGGATGGGCTGATGTGAGTTCTCCTCTCTGTGATTATTTGTCCTGTTTTTGAGAAGACTCTCTGAGGGGTCCGATGTTGCAACAATGCAGGGTCTTCTTACCATTACCTTAACCAACGTGCTTGCATTTAAATTCAGCTCCCCCACACACCCAATTTAGTTCTTGCAGTCTCTACTAACGAGCTGATGAGTGGAATCAGGTGTGTTAGATAAGGGAGACATACAAAAGATGCAGGGCAGGGGGGCCTCCAGGACAGGTTTGGGAACCACTGTCTTAAACTATTTTGCTTCTCAGTTAAATTTAAATTGTTTTAGGTATATTTTGACACTTTAACTGTAAAACATGCCCAAAAAATACTGTATGTTTGACATAAAAGATGGCAAAGAGAACATCTGTGACTTTCCCTTAGGAATGTATCCATTGAGGTGAATGTGATTTTGCCAAGTAAAACATGTTTCCTGGATCAACATCCCTATCAACCAATCAGATTTCAGGGTTAGGTTGATTCTGGATATCATCTTACAAGAACAGGGGCCTGTACTATGAAGCCGGTTTAGTTAGCCAGGTAAGTTTCAGATTAGTTTGTGCCAACTCTGGGTTTTAGGTACCATGAAAGTGGTTTGGCTTTTAGCAGTGTTCATCGCCATAGTAACTTACGCTCCACAGCTAACCTGCTCCGGGGCAGGTTATGTTCTGGTTTAGAGATCTCAAACCAAAATATGACCAATCAGCTTCAAGCAAAGTGACACTTCTCTGACGCAATAAAGCCACTCCTCCAGTTTCTCTTACTCCAAATTAAAGGACGCTAGTAAAACATTTTTAAAGATAAAATCATCAGATATTCAGATATACAGATGATTATTTTTTTATAATTATATTATTTATATAATTATTATACCCTTAATCCATTACATAAGCCAGCTTAGTTTAACAGTAATTATTAAGCTTTTATTTAAAATCAAATATGAACATATAGATAATATGCAATATAAATAAGTTTTAGAATCAATAGCTTTAAACATGACTACATATTAGCTTAGATTTTAAGTGTTTTCCTCTTTCGTGGATAGATCGTTTCATGATTGTGTTGTGTAAATGTGTTTAAATTCTTCATACAGTTCAATCTTTTAATCTTTGGTTATTAATCTTTGATGTGTAAAGAATCAGATTGGTAAATGATGTGCAGCTTTAATTTGAACATAAACATGAAATAACACTCAAAGACAATCGAATAGATTTGATTCTAGCAAACACAACATGGGACACTTGTGGTACAGAACTGTTGCAGCAACATACTGATGTTCAAGATCTCATTCTACTGTGCTTCTGAACCAGACAAAACAATGAGCTGATAGTCAGAAAGGTGAGAGAAAGTTTGTCATTGCTATCATTGTTATTGGTCCTTCAGTCATGATTTGATTTGAAATTGATTTTATCTTTTTTTTCTGCAGCAGAGATATGTGATGAAACAGGCTATTAATAGCACTATTAACAGTACAGCAATGTAAACCCAGTACAATGACAACCACTCATTGTCAGTTTTTTCTCTCTCGTTTTCTGCAACGAAACAGTACATAAACAACGTTACAACATTGTGATTAAACACTTACTGTATTTGGACTGGACAAAACTTTAATTAAAATCATCATACATTATTCACCAGTTTTACATACCTTTGATGATCAGCTCTACAGTCTTCTGTTCATCTGAGGGTGTGATGAGGCAGTTGTATTTTCCTGCATCAGCGTGAGTGAGACTGGTGATTTTGAGAGAGAAGTTTCCTCCCTCATACTCTTCAGGGAAAGTTTCAGCTCTGTTCTTGTACCGTTGATTCTGTTCTGCTATTGAATCTTTACCTTCAACTATATCATACACAATTTTGCTGCCATTTTGTCTCCAGTGCACATTAATGTCCTGAAGTTTAAGATCATGTTTAGTTGAACACGGCAGAACAACAGAATCACCAATAATACCCTTTACTGTGACCTGCAGACACACTGAAATCACAAAAGCTTTAACTGTATACACACAATGCGTTATTTATTTATTTATGTGGCGTGAAATTAACTCTCAAATGTATTTTTTTCTCACCTTTGTTTATCAGCACTGCAAAAACACAAATGAAGCACCAACTGCAGAAACAGAATAAAACAACTAATTGTAAGGCACTATTATCAAAGTTTGATTCCCACGCAGATGGGAAAAGATGTGATTGTGGTTAAATGATCTTATATTTTGTCAGTTTATAATAGTAATCTGTCACTTATTGAATATTAGAGTTTTCATGTTTGTTTACTGAGCGTTAAAATCAGGTGTGTAACAACCATTCAGACAAACACACACAAACTCAATCATTCAATGTGAATTCACTGACTATTTGACAATCCTGTTCAACTAAATTGTCAAAATCCATCAGTTTTTCAAGTAAACTAATACATGTAGTCCTATACGTTTATTGTCCTTAATACGGGATGCATCATTATTATCTACCTGTTAAACTCAACTCTAAATGTGTTGCAATTTGACACTAAATGTTCTTAAGAGGGAGCGTCTCCAATATCTTACCTTAAATATCTAAATCTTAAATACATCATTAGACTAAGAAAATCAAATTAGCCTACTATCCAGTAAAGCTAGCTGCACATGGGGCACAAACGGTCGCAAAATAAACAGCTAATGCTAATTGCTAATGACTAAATTAAAATAAGTTATAGCAGGTCAACCATGCAGATAAACCTGATAATCATCGGTTAACCAATTCATGTTTAATGTATCTATGATGCTTAAAAAAGTTTCCTTTTCTAGTTTAAGTAAAGCATTTGACAACCAAGCAGACCAAAACAAATACGAGCAACAAACAACATCAGCTCTTCATTAGGGAAGCAAAACGAGTTTCATTCTGAATTCATCAAACATACCTGATCATCATATTGGCCCGATATTATCACTATGTTTTGTTCGAATATATTGCATAGAAATACTTCTGAAATTTAGGGCGAAATACTACTTTTTCAACAGAAAGTATTATAGCTCTTCCGCTTCGATATGTCATGTGTTCTGCGTACTACGTCAGAGACGCAAGTCAACATAATCAGACATGCGCACCAGATATTCGTTAAACATTCTGAATAAATTCAGTATGTTCAAGACTGCTGAGAGACAAGTTGACTTTCCCAGTTTCACATGATCTTCTGATCTACTACTGAATTTTCACCACTAGTAATGTTTTTGATCTCAGTCGTTGTATCTCCATGATCTGGACTTTAGTTCATCAATAAAAGACCAAAAACTTAGTTTAAAAAGCCAAAACGTGCCTTGTTGGTTAGACTACAAAATATTATGTTTCACTAAGTATGATAGTTTCACTAAATAAATAACAACAATACTAATTTTGATATATACATACATACATATATATATATATATATATATATATATATATATATATATATATATATATATATATATATATATAAGCTGGTAGCTATAAGTGTGCTGATGTCTGAAGTGAAATGAACAAAAGTTAATGAAAATCAGTAACTTACATGAGTATGAGAGTGGAGGTTCCTTTCGTGACTGCTCAGATCCTGATCCTCAAGTGAAACATTTCTCTGAATGCTGTCACATATATTCCTGAAGCCATCAGATTTTGTTATCTTCATCTTCTTTATCTTTTTTTTTTTTTAATAAAGACTGCAGAATCTATAGTGACACCTGCATTCTGACTCACAGAAAAAAAAGAAAGAAAAAAAAAAAAAACATGGCAATACAGCCTGGCTTTTTCAGATGGTTTTCAAAAATTCAACCGTGTATCTTTCTAAAACAAGTAATTACCTGTTTTTTTGTTTTGTTTTGTTTTTTATATCTGGACTCAAACCAGAAAGATCTTCCTCATAATTCCCCTCTTTCGTTTTTTTCCTCTTGACATACTATTCAAATGCTCTATAGAAGCTCAAGGATAATGATATCTGATGGAAGAAGATACTCTTGTCTGATTCAGACAGATTGTTTCCAGACAAACGGGTGACTGGTATGTTGTGTTTTTCATCTAATCATGTCACGTTCTCATTCAGACATATAATCATATCAGGTCTGATGAATGGACTTCTGATCATTATGCTGATTGGTGAGTTATTCTTCTTCAAGAAAAATTAATTTAGCTAATTAAGTATACACTAGTGGTGCTTTTGTCTACTGCTTTACCATGTATTTTGCAGTTGAAAAATACTGAATTTAATTAATTTTTGTATATGTGTTTTTTGTTGTTGGAAAAACATGTTTATAATGCTGATCTGCAGATAAGTTACATATCAGCCTCAAGATGCAAAACTATAACAATAACACAATGGGGAATAATTCAAAAACGTATTATTTAAATCCTGTAATTCTCATTAAAATAGTTATTCTGAATTCCCAAAATACGTCTCTTTCATTTTACTTAATCTATGAAGATAATTAAATAGTTTGTCACATAAAAATACTTATTTTACACTGTTTTGATATTTGTATTCAACACAAAGTAGAGGCTATAGAGAAACTTAACTTCAGTTCTTTGTCCGTTCTTCTCAAAGTGTCAAGCTGGTTTGCTGACTCGTCTTGTCAGCTCTTGTGGTTTCCCGCATTTTTTCGTTTAGTGACGGCAGAAACATAAGAAACAAACTTTTTCCAAACTTTGAATTCATTGAACACAACACTTTGCAGAAAGCATTCCAAACTCCGCACACTGACACCTGCTGGTCAACAGTAACACACTGTACATAAACATAAATTATTCAATTAATTGATGTGTTATCAGGAATTAATTAATCAGATTCTGGCAAGAACACGTTGTACAGAAGAAAAGGACGAGATTACTGAATCTTCTTAAACTCAACACTTTGGAGCAGAACTGTCTTCTACAAGAGAAGAGCTGGATATTATAATCTCATTTTGTTTAAAAGTGTAGCAATGAATCAGATAATCAGTAGATTTACTCAGACTTACAAGAGTATCAGGGGGAAGCTTCCTTTCATTGCTCCTCTGGGAAAAGATGCAGATTTCAGTGCAGGTTGCATTGTTACATCAGGTTATACCAAAAGGTGGCAGCAAGGGACTGTCTTTTATAAGAGAGTCAGTCGTTCAGTCGCATTAAATGGCTTCCTGTAGTCTTTTCTTCCTTATTGTGACGTATAGTGAAACGTGTTCTTGAACAAGAAAAAATAAAAGCAGGGCTTGATTTTATTCATCTGGAGTTGATTGGATCACTGTAGCTTGCTAGTGCTGTGACGTCATGTGAGTGACAGGTTGCCCCGCCCTCACACCAGTAAACACGTCATCAGAGAAGAGAAGAGATGTTGTTGCAAGAGGAAGGTGAAG
Source organism: Onychostoma macrolepis (assembly GCF_012432095.1). Lineage (NCBI taxonomy): Eukaryota > Metazoa > Chordata > Actinopteri > Cypriniformes > Cyprinidae > Onychostoma > Onychostoma macrolepis. Next base: position 25,772,296 of record NC_081176.1, on the reverse strand, counting down.
TTACACCGATCAGCCACAACAGTGAACAGTCTGTTCTTAAACTTCATGTGCTGGAAACAGGAAAAATCCAGATACCAGCCTTCAAACACACTCAACACACTACATGAACATCCTGAACAGATGCTGTGGAGGTTGAACAATAATTTCAGATGCGATCTGAGAAATATGCCAAAGTGAGAAAAACTGTAACATGATCAAACATCAAGCATGCTTAACTTAATGCAATGATGATGGTGAGGGTGATTAGGTGTTGTGGTCAGAGCAAATTTAACTTTGACTTCCTCTGCTTGATGTGGGAATGTTTTTTTTTTTTTTTTTTTGTCTTTGTCTTCCTGTCTTTGGCTCAGAGCTGCAGTGACTTCATCTCAAATGTAAAGTGGAGGAAACAGATTTCAAACTGAAGTGTTTTAATCACGACAACAACATGAAGATCATTCAGCTTCAGCTCTGTGAGTTTATTATATCATGTATTTACATGCTTTGCAAGCTTATAAAAATTACAAAGAGTTTTATGTTATGCATCACAGGGGTTTTATGTGGGTAATCTTTTTTTTTTTTTTTTAATATTACAGATGTATTAATGTGTTGTCAAGCTGCAGTGTCAGATCTACTGACTGATTTTGGATCAAATGTGATCATAAACTGTGATCTTGATGAAAACGAGGTTTATTGGATTTTACTGAAAACAGCAGATCCTCCAACAGTGATTCTACGAACATTATACAACATACAACACACAACACCAATATCACCTCATTACTCTAATAAAACATTCAGAAAGAAATATTCAGTGCAGTTTAAACATCGTCTGGTTATTAATAATGTGACTGCTGATGAATTAGGAGTTTATTACTGTATGAACACACGCACACCTCCAAAACTCAGCAACAGCACCAGAATATACTTCAATGGTGAGTTCATTTGCTCATTCAGTCATCAAGACATGAACGCTACTTACATACATGCATGTTATTTACTGCTTCAATTTATATTCATATTTTGAGTGCTACAAATCTGCAACCATTGCACTAACAGCAACAGTTGTTCAGTAACAGACTGTGAAGTCTTGCATTACAGAAACTCAACTACCTGAGTGTCACAATCATACAGCGCTGGAGTTTATTGATCAGAATCAAACACAATGGCAGATTATTATCATATCTGCTCTGATGAACGGACTTCTGATCATTGTGCTGATTGGTGAGTTACTTTCAGCCTTATGTAAGAATGTCAATATGATGCTTTTCATCTGTAGGCAGCTTAAGTTAATGAAATATGTAAATATTCTTTATGCTTTTAAATTAAGGATGGATGGATGGATAGATAGATAGATAGACAGACAGACAGATAGATAGATAGTTTAAGAAATAATACAACCTTTTGTAAATACTGAAACTGAAATACTGTTCCATTTCTAGGACTATTAAATGTTTTTGTTGGAAACAGAAGATCAGCTGATCTACAGCAGACACAAGTTACAGAACAGCATCAGGACTATTTACACTTAAAATACTGTGAATCCATTCTTATTACCAAAATTAATTTCTGTCTTGATAATAAATGAGTATTCTTTCTGACCTGTAGTAGCATTGTATATAATTTGTGTCCCTGGACCACAAAACCAGTCTTAAGTGTCAATTATTTTGTATAAATTGAGATTCAAAATATTTGGCCGAGATACAACTAATTGAATATCTGTAATCTGAGGGTGCAAAAAATATTACTAATCAAAAATGAAGTTTTTATACATTTACGGTAAGAAATTTATGAAATATCTTCATGGAACATGATCTTTATTTAATATCCTAATGATTTTTGGCATAAAAGAAAAACTTATAATTTTGACCCATACAATGTATTTTTTGGCTATTGCTGCAAATATACCCCAGCGACTTAAGACTGGTTTTGTGGTCCAGGGTCACATTTCATTTTGTTCCAGCTAGCTAAAAATGCTAATATCGGTCTTTCAATGTGACACAATGGACTACAAGCTGTGTAAAAATTGTCGAGCCGAACCAACAGTGACTGATTTTAAACTAATTTTGTTTACTGCTTCTTGATGATCAACCCTGAGAAAAATAAAAATAAAAATAAAGGAAAAAATAAATAAATAAATATAGGATTTATCACAATTGTTTTATTGAACCAACAGCTATTGTTTTATATTTCTCTTCAGATTTAACATCTAATAGTATCCTAACAATGTGCAGAAAATATTATATGGAAGTGGACACTTGTCATTGTATAAATAGTGTATTAATATTTTACACATAAATACGTACCCGCCTTTGGGGTCCTGAAAGTGAATCATCATATTTTGGTGTTGGTGGCATAAATAAAATGTGTGTTTCAGATAAAATGTGTGTTTAGGAACTTTGTCTCTTTGTCAATTGACTTTTTTGTAGGATATAGAGGATTGTTTATTTTACCTTTTATTGATGCTTTCAAGTAAACAGAATCCGTTCAGAAACTGTTCTTTAACTCAGCACTCTTTTGATAAAACATCTAACAGTCTATTTTGATATTCAAATAGGAAAAAAAAAAAAAAGAATAACAGAATAGCTTTGTATTACTACACTAGGAATATTACACTTCCTCATGTAAACAGCACTTCAATAGCAAATTAATGTCAGCATCATAGTAAATAATGTCACTATTGATTAATTAGGACATATCTATCTGCATCTATCTATCTATCTATACACACACACACACACACACACACAGTATAATACACACCTCAAATTAGTATTTCTTAGGTACTGTTATTATTGTTGCTATATTTTGTATATTAATGTGTATTAATTTTATATATGTATGTTTATATACATTAATGTATATTTTATGCACTCATCTGAAGTGCTAAACCAAAAACCAGAAACATGTTCCACTGGGTTTGACACTTGACAACCAATGACTCTCACCTTTGTCTAGAGTGCAGGTTTAACTGTGAAACGAGTGCAGTGTTTTTCCAACACCTTTATGAAGTTCTCACAGTTGTCTAAACCTCAAATGAAACAGCAGCATTGCAGTAGGCTATGTCTGCTTTCATTGTTCACTAGCTCTACACATTTAGTGCACATTTAGAACTTGCCAAATGTGTTAAAAGGATAGTTCAACCAAGAATTACATTTTGCAGTTAGTTTACTCACCATCAGGCCATCCAAACTGTAGGTGACTTTTTTTCTTCAGTAGAACAGCAAGATATTTAACTGAAACCTTACAGAGGCCTGCTGGTGATACACAAAATATAAGTCAGCAGTTACCGTCACTTGAGATTCAAAAAAAAGAAAAAAGCTTATCAAAAAACACAAAATTTCCCTATAATTTTAGGGGAAAGTTGTGGTTTTTGTATAGGTGCCTGAAATGTTGTTTCAGGACCAACAAAGATGTTGATCTAGTCTTGAATGCATATTACCCAGAGCTGTTTAATTTGTTCTCCTAAAGCCTGGGAAAGAGTTTGTATTTTTGAGCCATTTTCTCTGGAACAACCCGTAGGAAGATCAAAACTTGTGAAAATGAAGACACTTGAAAAGGCTCTCGTGTTTATTTTACAAAAAAAAAAAAAAAAAAAAAACGCTGTAGCAGCAGACCTGAACCCTGACCCTTGTTTTGTTTTGTTTCATCTTCTGCACACTGTGCATATACAGGCATAATTTAATCTATGTGCTTTCAGGAATTAACAAATTATATCTGTTAAATAATGTGTAGTTCTAATCTTAACATAAACATGAAATGATTCATTAAAAAAATTGACATTGACATTGGCAAAATGCATTGCGTTCTTGTTATGGACTTATTTGTGTACATGCAATGCTTTATTAATGATGTGTTTACTGAGTTTGGTCTTTTAAAAACACTGCCTTAAGCCAACGCTTAATGCGGAATTAAACGAATTGCATTCTTATTATGGGCTCATCTTCTTGTCTGTATGAATTACTATGTATACTGAGTTTTGTCTTTTAAAAACACTCTCAATTAACACATTAAGCCAGGTTAAGTATTTTACAATGTTCCTGTCAAGGTTGCTTTCGTTACTATAGCAATAGTAATGTTGAAATCACGAGAAAATTAAGTCGTGATAACGAGAAAACAACATTTGTTATGTCGCGATCATGAGCAAAATAAGTCGTGATCAGAGAAAACAACTTTTGTTATGTCGAGATCACGAGAAAATTAAGTTGTGATCACTAGAAAACAAGAAGGAAAAAAATAATAATGCATGGCCACTTGGAACTTCCGTAAGGAAGAACACTTGTGGTACAGAATTATCTCAGGCAGCAGCATACTGACAAATACTTTTTCAAAGGCATAATTCACCCAAAATGAAAGAGAAGAAATTGTTGAATAAAGTTGTTATTTTTGTTTTCTTTGCGCAGAAAGCTTCATAAAATTACGGCTGAACCACTGATGTCATGGACTAATTTAACAATGTCCTTACTACCTTTCTGGGTCTTGAACATATCAGTTGTGTTGCTGTCTATATGCAGGGTCAGAAAGCTCTCAGATTTCATCAAAAATATCTTAATTTGTGTTCCAAAGATGAACAAAAGTCTTACAGGTTTAGAATGACATGAGAAAGAGTGATTAATGACAGAATTGTCATTTTTGGAAGAACTATCCCTTTAAGCTCCAGCAAAAACATGGTCCTTATTTAGTGTTGAAGGTCTCATTCTGTGGCATTATAATTCATGTGGCAAAATACAGCACAAAATTGCACCAAAGGGTGCCAAGGTTTAATAATTCAGCTAAAAGTAAAACATAATAAGACAAGTGAAATGCAAACGTTTAGACCTATTTGTCATTTATGGCACTGTTGTTTGTTCTTCATTTGAAACAGAAGAGAATGAGGCAGCTTGAGTTCTTTTTCTCAAGCAAAATATTATTACACTAGCTATAATTGCAAATAATAATACTACAGGTACTACGATGCAAACCCAGAGCACTGGCCCTGATTTCTCCACACAGTCTGCTCCTGTATCTTCTCCTTTGTTTTCTTGATCACTGGATTTGGCTCCTGTTTCTGCTGTTGATCCTGCAACAACACAGAGAAGAAATAAAACAACAACATTACTGCACTGTGTTAAACACAACAGATCTGTCTATCATTTAAATACAGCAGCATTCAGACTGAAACATCAGTAGTTCATCAAACACTTTGTATTCAGATATTACTTTTTTTTTAAATTAATATCATCAAGATTGAACTAGTTTCACACACCCTTGATGATCAGCTGTACAGTCTCTTGTTAATTGAAGGTGTGATATAGCAGATGTATTTCCCTGCATCAGCATGATTGAGATCAGCAAGTTTGATAGAGCAGTGTCATCTCAGATTCTTAGATGTGAAAAGTTCAACTCTGTTCTTGTACCTTGGGTCATGTGTGTCTGAATTTTTACTCTTGATTATATCAACCACAATCTTGCTGTCATTGTGTCTCCAAAACACTTCAATGTCTTGAGGCTTAAGATGATGTTTAGTTGAAGAACATGGTAGGACAACAAATCCACCAATAACAGCCTCTACTGTGACCTCCAGAGACACTGAAATGAGAGAAACTTTAAGTCCAAACACACAACCTGGCATTTATTCATGAGACATGCATTTAACTGTTAGGTAGTTTGTTTAAGTGCTCACCTTTATTAATCAGCACTGCAAATACACAGATGAAGCAGCATCTGCAGAAACAGAACAACAAATTAGTTCCTATGTTGCATGTGCTGGATGATGATACATCTGCCAATGTGTTATTATAGGAAAATAAATAGAAACATATTGCTAATTTAGTTGTTATAGCACCAAATGTAAAACTTTAAAAGAGGGGTGAGATGGCCCCTACTGGGTGGCCCCACCTCCCAAAGGATAAAACTTGACAGAAAGTTACATAACCAATGACAGACAAAGACAAATAACAGACAAAGCAGAATCCCAGTAAGAGATTCATCTGAAAGGTTAAATTATTATATGGCTTAAATACATGCATATGAGTATTAACATATTTCATTGCCTGTATTTTAATTGAAGATATGTCATGATAGCAACACTGCGAATGCAAATGTAATGATTTAACTCAATTAACCTATAGATTTTAATGAAAGCAAAGATATCTGAAAAGTACTTTTAATTCATGGAAATACTGAATAATAACCCCATTAATTACAATAAGTATTACATGTATATGAAAATAATAACACTAGTAACAACATGTCACTTGGGGCCAATTCTGGGGGGTCATATTAGGGCCTAATTGTATTTTTATTTATTTATTTTTTACACTTCAAAATAAAAACTATAATTTGTGCTTCATAAATCTAAAAACACTGATGTGTCTACAGATCCCTCATTAACATATATACACCAAAAATGTGATATTCAATAATATACAGTGTCACAGATCACTAATTTCCAGAGACACAAAATTAGATAATTCCTCAGAACTGTTTTGACTGAGAAAATCTCACAAATGCTTATATTCAGATGAAATGACAAAATTAATAATAGCCTAGCCATTCATCAAAAGTGCTGAGATTAGATTTTGGGCAATCTATGGTCAGAAGAAAAAAAAATAAGGGAAGATCATCTTGCCCCAGAGGGCATCTTGCCCCATCTTACCCTAAATGTTGATGTTCTTAATTAAGAACAAAGGGAGCATCTTTATCCATTTACCCTATACTAGTAAAATATTTAATATCTTGAATGCATTGTAAGACTCGGTCAATCAAATTACTATCAAATAATCATAACAACACATGCAACGCAACACAAAGACAATACAAGCTAATGCTAACGCCGAATACACACGTGCCGCAGTGGTTTGAAGTTAGAACGTTGGAAGTACGACTCATTTTGTGAAAAGAGAATTTCATTTAAAAATCATAAACATGCCTAATGGTCATGGTCCCACAATAGAAGTTAATAAAACTTCCAAACTTATTTTTTGTCAGAAAATAGAACGTAATGTGGCACAGCTTAACGAGAATACGTTTCCGGGTGCTTTGTTGCAGGAAGTCGTCATAGGGTCAAAAAACAAAACAAAAAAACACTTCCGTTGAATTACGTCAGACTTTTTATATATATTTATATTCAATCACCTGTCTTTCATCACCTTTAATTCATCAATAAAAACAATAACAAAAGCTTATATTTCTCATTTCATTGGTTAGACTACAAAATATTGACCTAGTTTCACTGAAAAATAATTAAGTTTGATATGTAAAAATAAAAATAAGCTGGTCTCATTGCAAGTCGCTATAGAAATCTTTGTGTCTGATGTGACGTTTGTTCCAATAATGAAATGAACTGCAGTGGATTAAATAAATAAATAAATACATAAATAAATCTACTCAGACTTACATGAGTATGTGATTCGTAAACTCCTCTTGGAAATCATTGTATTCTGGATCCTGATCCTCAACTGATTTCTTATAAATTCCTGCTGTCATTGAGTCTTTAATACAATGTCATGTCTTGAATTCAGTTTATTGTCACTGAAAAAAGTGGCACAAAACTGCAGAGCTTCCAATAAAATCCTCATTCTAACCTACAGAGAAAATTAAAGAGAATGAAAACAAAACAAAACATAAATAAATAAACAAATTGCCTTTCGAATAGTTTTCAAAAATCAATTATCAAACAGCTGGCATTTATCTATAACAAAAAATTGCCTTTTTTTTCAGATCTGGGCTCAATCCATAAAAATCTGCCTCACAGGTCCTGTCTCTTGTTTTGATCTCGACAGATTGTTTAGTTGCTGTGAGACTCAAAGGTAATATTTAATGACACTTTGTTGGGAGGAGAAACTCCAGGAAGTTGTTGGACTAGATGAGCAGGCAAATGGGCAAGTAGTGTTTGTTTAACCTTTCGTCATGACATGGCAAAATGCTTTTGATGCTTATTTTCATCATACTGTTTCTTTTTACTGTTTATTTGGAGTTCAAACATTGATTCATTTAAAATAATCTATTACAAATGTGTACACCAATTAAAACTCATATCACTACATGTTTGTTTGTTTGTTTAAAAAAATCAAAAAAAGAGGACGAGAAAGAGAAAGGATTTCAGAGGAAGTATACACAATGGAATTTTTGTTGTCATTGTTGTTGTTGGTTATGGGAAAACATTTAGTTTAGTAAAATTTATATTATGTAAATATCCCAAAAAATCATTTTTAGAACTTGAACATATATAATGAGAGTGTCTGCATACAATGAAACATGAGGCTCTTTGCCTTCTCTGAATGTACCTGTGAACACTGAAGTAGATCTTAAACATAATGTATGTCTATAGTTTTAAAACATACAACTTTGTTTAAATAAAAAAAAAAAATAAATAAAAAAAAAAAATAATTGATTATCATCTGTACAGTCAGAGTTTGTTATGAGGCAGAATTTACAGTATTTTCCAGCACCAGTGTGTTAATGATTGGTGGGTTTGATGTAGAAGTTTCCCCTCAGAAACGTCTCAGGAAATGTTTCAGTTCACACTCTGGATACCTTTTCTCTAGTGAATGAGTTTCGTTTCGCAAATAAATTGCTTGCTTTAGATATTAGATATATTTACTAAAACATAAAAATACTGTGTTTGAGCGGCTAAAACACAGTTGGGTTCAGGACGCTGCATACAGGAGCACATATTGTGACTTTGCATTTGTTTCCAGAGATGACAGGAAATGTAAATTAGTCATGTAGATAATGCAAATCTGTTAAAGGTTAAAGATAAGGGCACTATCTACTCATTTTGTGCAGCGCTTTTGTGGGTGAACTCACACAGCATTTTGATTTATTCATGCATTCTTGTATTAAATGAAAATTATACAATAAAATTCTAATGTACATCCAGCCAGTTGTTATAGCAGAATAAAGCCCGACAGGCTTATCAGCATTTTATAATCTTATTTTATAAACCATTACAGTGTGCAAAACAATTGTCACAAAATAGCAGCAGCTGCGTTTTTTATGAAATGAGAGAGTGAGTTTGCTATACCAGGATGACATAATCAAATATTTGTACAGAGCATATTGATTTGAGTTTTAATATTTTATTAGCCAACCAAACGCAAAGCTTCCACTAAGAAAAAAAAAAAATGTTTCCATCAAGCGTATAGCGCCAACTGCAGTTACCCAGTGAGCCTGTGTTATCAGTTTTTACCGGTTGCTATCAGCAAATAACATAGGCCTACCTCGGAATGTGATGACTGACAAAATCAGAATCGAGTTTTCCACAGAGCCGTGTAAGTTAAAATATATACAAATTAATGAATAGTTTAATTGAAGTCTCGAAGCTAAACTCACACAGGTTTAAAAACTCAAATAAGATCATTCAATGAATCTGAGCAGGTCGTGATAGTCACAACCAGAGAAAACAGTGGAAAATCTGATTTGATGTGCATTAACATACATGTAAAACCTTAACCTGATGTGTTTAAAATTATTGTACACACCAAAATATGTTCTTTTCAATTAAGGTTTGTGGATGTTTTTTATTCTGAGAGGCTTTTTAATTACCCTGATTTTGATCATTATTATGAATGGTGGTAAAAGTTTTCTGAAGAAACAGAAGAAAGACAAAATGAAAACTCAAGGTAATGCAATATATTATTTTTGTATTTCTGCTTGATTTTATCCATACGTGCCTCTGCATACATTTCTTTAACCCTAACCCCGTGAAACAATGCTTCGACAAAACAGGTCTGTAAAGGAAGTTAAACAGCACGGCTGCATCAACAAATGTGTTTTTTATATAAATATTGCATTTGTTAACACTATCGGGTAGGTTTAGGGTTGGGTTTGGTGTGGGAGATATTTCCAACACGATAGAGTATTAACCTTTAGCGTCACTCACCGGATATTTAAATTCCGAACATCCGCAATATATACCTCAAGCGTAATAAAAACACAGCAATACATGCCTGTGCCAACGTAATAAAAATGTGCCACGGTCACGTATTTTACGTGTGTTTTAACGCCACTCTCTGGAGATTTCACTTTGAAACTGCCACGAAACGTGCAGTAAGGTACATAATTACGGTTCTGCAGAAATGTATATAGAGGCACGTAATTTCATGAGCCTAGGTTGATTTTATCACAGATCTACTCATATGGTGTAACTAAGGTTTTGTGTGTTTCCTTTGTGGTTATATTCATCAAATTGAGTTATGTGGCCCACATGTGTATTATATATATTCCTCTTCGTTGTTATCATGGTAATATTTGTCTTTATTTTGACATATTCATCCAATAAGCACCTGGCCTGCAAAAGCAGAGCATTTTGTATTGTATGCATTATATCATTGTAGTATTGTGTTTTGTATTATATGTACATAATGACACTGAAGTTTGCTCTGATAGTGATCAGACTGGTTCTCACATACATAGATACATGTCATTTAGTTTGCGTGTCAGCTGAAGTTTTACTTTCACTAAGGCATGTAATTACTGTGGTGACACTCAATACCAGGATGCTGAACATAATAAACACTGTACAAGATCTCAAACATATTTCTCTACAGAATTCTGCTGCTGATCGACTGATGTGTTATGAGGGACTGATTAATCATATTTGGTAAAGGATGTTGTTTTAATATTAACAAACATAGAAAAATATATAAATAAAACTAAATACATTTAAAGATAACATGAAGCACATATCATAGGAGGATAAATGTGGTCAACCACTCGAGCCCTTTCTAAACTATTAATGAGGCATACAGTAAGCCATGTGAGTGGTAGCAGCTGGGCTGAATGACACAAGCAGCAGCAAATCCTGGCACATAGTGTGGAACACAGTGCAAACTGTGTTTATAGCAGCACTGACGGATGTTAATTACATGAACAGCAACTGCAGTAAATGTTTAATTGGGCAATAGAGTAGGGTCATTGCAGGGCTATCGCCATGTAGAAGCATCTCTGGTGCCAATCATTTAGTAAGCCCTCTATACAACCTTGTTGAACAATTCCATCTCAGTAGGGCCACAACAGTTTAAGATGAATGCTGAACAACCGATTTAGCCAGATTTGACTCCTCAAGCACAGACAATACATGTAATGCAAGTGAGAAATTTTTTTCTAGCAGATCTAGCAAAGGTGCTCAGTGAAAACCAACCAGATGCCACACAAATGTCTTGAATAGAATGCCCATGGGCATTGAATGTGCCCATGAGGAGGCCATAGCTCTGGTGGAGTGGGCTCTAACACCAATAGGGCATTCTTATCCATGAGAGCTGTATGATAAAGCTATCGCATCCGTAATCCAATGGGACAGTCTTTTCTTAGATACAGACAGTCCTTTTGAGCAGCCATTGAAGGACAAAAAGCTGCTCATCTGGGCAGAATGCTCAGTGTAAAAGCGTAACTTGCACATGGGGCAGAGCATCTGATGAACGTATGAGTTCTCCACGTTCAGTCCTTCAGAGGAAAAAGCCAACAAAGTTATGACATGGGCTCTAAACAGCTGAGAGCACCTTTGGCACGTAACCCTTCTTGGGTTTAAGAATAACCTTTCAATCATTCGGTATCAATTCCATGTAAGCACCAAAATTAGATAGCGTTTATAAGCCATCTTCAGCAAGAGTGCTCATAATTCAGCTGTCGAACGGAGGCTCTGCCAGAGCTTCAAGTCCCAAGTGAGCAATGTGGAGGGGTGAAGTGGTTTAACTGGCTCACTCCCCTCAGAAAGCTTATCAATAAGTCATTGATTTGGGAATGAAAAATCATCATAGTGACCACATACAAAGCTAGTGTAGAAAGGACATGACTGCTGTCTAATCGCTCCTGCAAGAACAACAGTATGGCATATGTATGACTGGCAATTCACGGATCTTCACCCTGTGAAGTCCACAAACACTTTCCACTTCTGGGCATAGAGACACCTGGTAGAGGGAGCTTGTGCCTCAACTCTCGCTGTGGCGTAATCTCTGGCAGTGACAGGCTCTGCTGACCAGCCAGACATGCAGGTTCATCAGTTCTGGGTTGAGGTTCCAGATTGTATCCCATGCTTGGAGGTCCCTTCTCAGGGGTATGGCCCAGTATTTTTATTTATTTATTTATTTTTTACAGAAAATCCCAAGCAGTGATCAATCAGTTTGCTTTTTGGGTTGTTTATTTGAGTTTTTGAAAATCCTCCTAATGAGGATAATCTTGCCAATATCAGATAGTCTATGTAATTCAGTACACACAATCTTAATGGGGAGAGCCACGTCCACACATTTTGTGAATGTGTGTGAAACCAGCGAAAGTCCTAGAAGCAAGACAATGAATAGGTATGTTGTGCCTTCAAAAATAAATCTTAGAAATCACCTGTTATGAGGGGATATCTGTATAGAACTTGTGTTGCCACGTAACTTTCCAGCGCTGCACTCATTGAGTGTGTTTACATGCACCCTCTTAATGCGATTATAACAAGATTTTGACAATATTGCGATTAATCTTTACCTCATGTAAACGCAATACTTCGATCTAAATAATGCAATTAAGCTCATAATCGCAGCAAGCATAATTGTATTAACATAGGTGGCGTACGCCGATTTTAATCGAAATATACAGGCATGTAAACATTAATCGCAGTATTGCTGCTCTGACCAAAGTGCGCATGCGCTTGTGACATACATGAATAATGTGACACGCACCTGTAATAATACAGAGATTAGAAACGATGGAGGGGAAGAAAGCATCGCATTCTGAGGAAAACACAACAAGCTACCAGCAGTCTCTGTTCCTTACCCTCATCCAGAAACGGTAGTAGAACGCAACGGCAGCATTATAGGCAAACCTATTCCATCATATTTCTATGGCACCGAAAAAGTGTGGAATACAGCCATACAAAATCATTATGCATTAGACATAAATAAATTAAAACATTGACCAGTAACACTGCTCTTTCTGAGTTCATCATTTGTGCTGTCCAGTGGGATGTGTGAATAATGGCAGTAAAAAAAATAACCACAATTCTTAGCGAATAATAAGAATGATGAAAATTGCATGTAAACGGGAATAAGAGCTTTGCTCTTGACATGTAAACATTATAATGCGATTAAGTCCTTACTCTGATTATTGGAAATAATCGCAATATTCGTGCGCATGTAAACGTAGTCATTGTCTTGAGTCTTCAGTTTGTTTTTCCACAGCGTGAAGGTAAGTTCAGTATGAATTTATGAATAGACTGCTCATTTTAAAATCATTTGTTATAACTTCTGCTTAAAACATTACAATGCTCATGATAACTTTCGTTAAATCTACAATAAGTAAATCCACTTTAGCATCCACTACTGCAAAAATGAAAGTTTTCGCACGACTACTGATTTCTGCTTGTCGATCACTTATCAAAACGATACTCGAGTTACTCGACTACTCGTGGTTCATGCTGCTGTAAATGAAAAGACATGAAACAATTTTTATCAATAAACGTTTATTAATTCATAGCCTAATGCAACAATTACATAACATATGTAAATTGTCAAAATATTATAATTATGACATTACATATTTTAATTTTCATGTTACAGACTAAAGCCAAATAAATAGCTGCATGCAACATTATAATCTAACATTCGCGTCATATAGGCCATGTAAAGAATGTGTGCATGCATACTGTAATACTTTAATAATAACTTATAATAATAACTTGAATATTTAACAAGTTTTCAGCAGTAATAACAAGAACGAAATTAATCTTACTTCAGCCAGATTTCAGAAAAGACATAAAAATAGTTCTTGTCAAGCGTCTACATACAGCCTAATGCAACAACTGACATACGTAAATTGTAAAAAAAATGTATATAATTATAACATTACATATTTTAATTTTACATGTAACTGTGGTTTTGGACTTGTTTTTTTTTGTGTGTGTGTGTGTTTTACCCCTGTCCTTGTTCCTGAGTTTCCTTATATGGTTATTTTCCTGTTCTTGTTGAGTTGATTGATTATTCCACGCACCTGTTTTGTTAATTATCCTATTTATATTAGTTCCTATTTGTTCCTTCATTGCTCGTCTGGTCTACTTTGTTACAAGTTGCTTTCAAGTGCTCGCTCTATGTTTCTATTTTGGATTATCCCCTGAGTTTTGTTTATTAAACATTATTAAGCTGCGCGTCTCCCAGCTCATCCCACACCAAGAACCTCCACATACCTCACCAACAGCTCCTACCGCCTGCCCAACACCAAATGACCCCATATCCTCCATAGCTCTACCCTCGTCCTCAGACCAGAAACGCCGTCCTTGGCGAAGTCAAGGCCGCTGTCCGTGGTTCATTCAAGCCTGCCGTCCATGGCTAAGTCAAGTCCGCCGTCTGCGGCGAAGTCAAGGCCGCCGGCTCAGAAGAGGAGAATACGGAGGAGGACATGTCGGCTCCAACCCCAGAGCTCACTCCTGGATATGGCGCTACCCCTATCCTCGGCACCTATCCTCACTCCAGAATCCGTTCCTCCAGAGTCCGTTGCTTCAGAGCCTGCTCCTCGAAAGCGCCCTCCAGTGCCCACTCCTCCAGAGCGTCCTCAAGTGCCCGGTCCTCTAGAGCACCCTCCAGAGTGCAATCTAGATCCTGAATCAGGCCCAGAGAGGGCCTCGGTGTCCTCTACTTTCCCCAATAATTTTTTGGGGGTAGTATGGCTCCAGCAGTAGAGGCCGGGCGGGGTCTGGGGCCACGCCTTGAAGGCGGATATGTTACGGCGGACGCGCCTTCCGGGAGAGGGGATAATGTCATGGTTTTGGACTTGTTTTTTGTGTGTGTGTGTGTTTTACCCTGTCCTTGTTCCTGAGTTTCCTTATATGGTTATTTTCCTGTTCTTGTTGAGTTGATTGATTATTCCACGCACCTGTTTTGTTAATTATCCTATTTATATTAGTTCCTATTTGTTCCTTCATTGCTCGTCTGGTCTACTTTGTTACAAGTTGCTTTCAAGTGCTCGCTCTATGTTTCTATTTTGGATTATCCCTGAGTTTTGTTTATTAAACATTATTAAGCTGCGCGTCTCCCAGCTCATCCCACACCAAGAACCTCCACATACCTCACCAACAGCTCCTACCGCCTGCCCAACACCAAATGACCCCATATCCTCCATAGCTCTACCCTCGTCCTTGGCGAAGTCAAGGCCGCCGTCCGTGGCTCATTCAAGCCTGCCGTCCATGGCTAAGTCAAGTCCGCCGTCTGCGGCGAAGTCAAGCCCGCCGGCTCAGAAGAGGAGAATACGGAGGAGGACATGTCGGCTCCAACCCCAGAGCTCACTCCTGGATATGGCGCTACCCCCTATCCTCGGCACCTATCCTCACTCCAGAATCCGTTCCTCCAGAGTCCGTTGCTTCAGAGCCTGCTCCTCGAAAGCGCCCTCCAGTGCCCACTCCTCCAGAGCGTCCTCAAGTGCCCGGTCCTCTAGAGCACCCTCCAGAGTGCAATCTAGATCCTGAATCAGGCCCAGAGAGGGCCTCGGTGTCCTCTACTTTCCCCAATAATTTTTTTTTGGGGGGGGTAGTATGGCTCCAGCAGTAGAGGCCGGGGCGGGGTCTGGGGCCACGCCTTGAAGGCGGATATGTTACGGCGGACGCGCCTTCCGGGAGAGGGGATAATGTCATGGTTTTGGACTTGTTTTTTTGTGTTTTACCCCTGTCCTTGTTCCTGAGTTTCCTTATATGCAAGCTCGAGTAGTTGATAGTTTCCGACAGCGCCAACTAGTGGCTGAAGTAGTCGATCACGCGACTACTCGACAAGCCCTAAAAATAATAAACATGGCTGCACACTTGTTTCTCTGACGCAAAAGGGCTATGTGAAAATAATCTATATGAGGCGGACTGCAAATCGGGTTGGGGTTAGAGGGGATATTATTTTCAAGTAAACAATCGGAAAAAAATAATTGCAATAATTAACTAACGCTTTAATACATTAACTAACATTAACTAATCAAACCTTATTGTAAAGTGTTACAATTATTTGTTATTAAAGCATATATGTTCACAAAAACACTGTTAAATAAATAGAAAAGCAAGCAGGTGTGCATGATTTGGTGTGGCAGCCAATACAAATAATAACCGTTTATCTTACCTAAATTCTGCGTTTGGACCAGGCTCGGTTGCAGAATCACAACACTCTGTGCTTCTGAAATTATTATCTTGATCTATATAGTGTAGCAGGGATGTCCGTGGGGGGGGCAAAGCCATGTTGTCCATGTAAACATACTGATTGCTGTACCATTAGGTTGCGGCAAGGGACTGTCTTATTAGTGAGTAAACCAGTCAGTCAGTCACTGACTACGTTTGCGTGGACATCAGTAATCTAATTATTTACCTTATTCTTAATAAAACAATATTATGTTTAAGGTGTTTACATGAGTTGCTTTTAGAACATTCCTTTCAAGTTCCTGTTTTACATGTTATGGTACATAGATCGATTAATGGCACACGTCATTACATCACCACGTTCCCTCCAGAATTTCACATATCAACACACAGTTCTTCTTCATTATGGTGCCATATACAGTTTTGGGTGTTTCATTTTTTGAAAAAGATTTGTTTTTGTCGTTTTTTGCCTTTTATTTGATATGACAGTACAGTAGTTAGACAGGAAGCAAAGTGGTAGAGAGAGGGGGGGATAGGACTGGGAAAGGTCTGCGAGCCGGGACTCAAACATCAGACGCCCAAAGCGCAACGATGCTACATGTTGATGCGCTGCCCATGAGGTGTTTCATTTTTAATTTCAAGAAAGCTTCAAGTGCTGTTAATTATTTGTCATTCTATAAGTGCAAACAGATGACGGTGTTGTTGAAGCCATTCTCTTTTGTTTGCCGTCAAACTGCCGTGCATGTATCCTGTCGCAAAATGCGACGAAAAGTCCTACACGACAGTAATAATGTGATTAAGGTGTGTACATGTCTATACAGCACTTCAGTAATGTGACTAAAATAGGAATACTCCACGTCTTCATTTGATTTGTGTTTAATTCGAGTATGACTTCAGTCGGATTAAGATAATCAAAAATCTGCTTACCCATGGAGCATTACTATCCGGAAAAGACCCAGAAAAAAAGACCCATGGAGCATTACTATCCGGATCCTGACACAAAACCAAAATCAAACCAGACAGGAGCGTCAGGATCCAGATTCCAGCCTTCAAACACACACAACACACTACATGAGTGTCCTGAATAGATGATGTGGAGGTTGAATAGTTTTGAAAATTTTAAAAGTTCTGATAAGAAATATACCAAAGCACTAGAAAAAACTATAATATGATCAAATATCAAACATGCTTAAAATATAGAATGTGTTAAACTTAATGAAGTGATGATGGTGAGGGGAATTAGGTGTTGTGGTCAGAGCAGATTTGACTTTGACTTCCTCTGCTTGATGTGGGAAGTGTTTTTTTTTTTTTTTTTCCTGTCTTTGCTTCAGAGCTGCAGTAGATTCATTTTCAATGTTGTTTGGAGGGAAGTAGAGTTTATTCTGAAGTGTCTTAACCCACAACAACAAGATGAAGATCATTCAGCTTCAGCTCTGTGAGTTTTGAGATGATATCATTATTTTTACATGTTTTGTAACTTTATTGAAATTATAGTTTTATGTTATGCGTCACAGGGTTTACATCAGTTATAATTTATTTTTATTTTTATTTAATCTTGTAGATGTATTAATCTGTTGTCAGTATGCAGTGTCAGATCTACTGACTGATTTGGGATGAAATGTGATCATAAACTGTGATTTTGATGAAAATGAGGTTTATTGGATTTTACTGAAAACAGCAGATCCTCCAACAGTGATTCTACAGTGATTATCATTACCAAAATCACCTTTTTACACAAATAATACATTCAGAAAGAAATATTCAGTTCAGTTTAAACATCGTCTGGTTATTAATAATGTGACTGCTGATGAATTAGGAGTTTATTACTGTATGAATACTCGCACACCTCCAAAACTCAGCAACAGCACCAGAATATACTTCAATGGTGACTTCATTTACTCTTTCAGTGATGAAGATATATTGATGATCACTGCTTATATACATACAAGGCGTTTACTGCTTAACTTTTTAAATACTTATGAAAACAAAATTCTATTTATAAATTACTTTCAGTGCAACAATCTGCAACCATTGTAACAGCTGTTAATGTAAGACTGTTGAGCGCTTTCTTCACAGAATCAGCTCAAATAACTGAGTGTCACAATCATACAGCGGTGGAGTTTATTGATCAGAATCAAACACAATGGCAGATTATTATCATCATATCAGCTCTGATGAACTGACTTCTGCTCATTGGTGAGTTATTTTCAACCATATGTAAAAATCTGTATATAATGTTTTTTTTTTTCTGTAGGCAGCTGAAGTTAATTAAATATGAAACTATTCTTTATTTAGGCTTTTGATTGTTTGTACTGGATCTAATATACTGTTCCATTTCTAATACTATTAAATGTTTGATAACACTTTAGAATAGGGAACACTTATTCACTATTAACTACGACTTTTCCCTCAATACAGTCCTAATTTGCTGCTTATTAATAGTTAGTAAGGTAGTTGTTAAATTTAGGTATTGGGTAGGATTAGGGATGTCATGTAGAATAAGGCATTAATATGTGCTTAATTACTACTAATAAATGGCTAATATTCTAGTAATATGCATGCTAATAAGCAACTAGTTAAGAGACCCTAAAATAAAGTGTTACCAAATGTTTTTTATTGGAAATAGAAGATCTTCAAAACAATCACAACTCAACACTGATCTACAGCAGACACAAGTTACAGAACAGCATCAGAACCATCTACACTTAAAAAACTGGGAATCCATCCTTATTACTAAAATTGATTTCTGTCTTGATAATTATTGAGGATTCTTGCTGACCTGTAGAATAGCTTTCTATAACACTTAATTTTGGTTCTTTTTAGTTCATCTGCAGCTGAAATTGCTAATATTGATCTTTCACTATATGCCACGGTGGACTTTTCCAAACTGCACTGTAAAAAATTGTTGTAAAAAAACAGCCAAAATCTGACAGTAACATACTGTTTTCCATTAAAACAGTAATGTCCTGTAGAAAACAATGCATTATGGGCAATATTTTTCAGTTTAAGAAATTGCTGTTAATTTACAGCCAATTTTTAACAGTACTCTACTGTATTTAAGTAATACGGTTTTTTGCTGTTTGCAGTGCATTATGGGCTGTGTTAAATACAGTACAATGCAGTATTTTATATATATATTATTTTTTTTTAATTTTTTTTATCAACGAATTTAAACAATACTGTAATATGGTATATAAATGTAAATCCAAAAAAGCTCTCAGGACTTCTAATATTACATAATATTATCTGCAAATTTGAAATAGACAAGTAAACTGTACCGTCTTCATTGTTTTATTTTTTTATTTTATGTTTTCCTTCTTCTGGCTAATTTTTATCTTGTGTATTGATGACATTTATATGCAACGTTGTATTTCTCTTGTTGTTATATTATGTTCATGTGCAATAATAATAATAAAAAAAAAAAAAAACAATTGTAAAAAAAAAAAAAACAAGCACAGTGTGCTCTGATTGGCCAGCTGACCCAGTGCATTGGGATTGGCTGAACACCACAAGCGCATCGCGAGCTTCAGCTTTCAAAGTAAATAAAAAGACAGTTAATAATCTCATTAGTTTTAGGGGAACAGAGTCGTGTGACAGACACAGTTATGATGCTCATATGTATTTGCAGTACACAAGCCAGCTGACGTGCTGTGATTTCTGACGGGCTGTACACTCCGCTGTGATGTGACCCTGTTCCCCTCACACTAGTGATGGGAAGTTCAGCTTTTTTCAAAGATTTGGCTCTTTTGGCTCATCTCCCTTAGAAGAGCCGGCTCTTACGGCTCCCAAATGGCTCTTTATTCATATCACTCGGAGCCTTCTATTTTAGACCAATTTAGCAATTGTGAATGGTTTGTGTGTTGGCAAGCAATTTTTTTTTATCCAGTGTTTTCATATAAGCCTTATTTTTATGCATTTTTGTTACAAACAATACAGTTATTATTATTTAACATTTTAATAAACCTTTAATTGAACAATTGAACACAGAATCACAGCAAACAAATCAAATAAATAAGGGCAAAAGTCTTAACATTAAGACACTTTAGTCTTTATTGCATTCAGAAATATCAGATGACTCAGCTTGGATGGGCTGATGTGAGTTCTCCTCTCTGTGATTATTTGTCCTGTTTTTGAGAAGACTCTCTCTGAGGGGTCCGATGTTGCAACAATGCAGGGTCTTCTTACCATTACCTTAACCAACGTGCTTGCATTTAAATTCAGCTCCCCCACACACCCAATTTAGTTCTTGCAGTCTCTACTAACGAGCTGATGAGTGGAATCAGGTGTGTTAGATAAGGGAGACATACAAAAGATGCAGGGCAGGGGGGCCTCCAGGACAGGTTTGGGAACCACTGTCTTAAACTATTTTGCTTCTCAGTTAAATTTAAATTGTTTTAGGTATATTTTGACACTTTAACTGTAAAACATGCCCAAAAAATACTGTATGTTTGACATAAAAGATGGCAAAGAGAACATCTGTGACTTTCCCTTAGGAATGTATCCATTGAGGTGAATGTGATTTTGCCAAGTAAAACATGTTTCCTGGATCAACATCCCTATCAACCAATCAGATTTCAGGGTTAGGTTGATTCTGGATATCATCTTACAAGAACAGGGGCCTGTACTATGAAGCCGGTTTAGTTAGCCAGGTAAGTTTCAGATTAGTTTGTGCCAACTCTGGGTTTTAGGTACCATGAAAGTGGTTTGGCTTTTAGCAGTGTTCATCGCCATAGTAACTTACGCTCCACAGCTAACCTGCTCCGGGGCAGGTTATGTTTTGGTTTAGAGATCTCAAACCAAAATATGACCAATCAGCTTCAAGCAAAGTGACACTTCTCTGACGCAATAAAGCCACTCCTCCAGTTTCTCTTACTCCAAATTAAAGGACGCTAGTAAAACATTTTTAAAGATAAAATCATCAGATATTCAGATATACAGATGATTATTTTTTTATAATTATATTATTTATATAATTATTATATCCTTAATCCATTACATAAGCCAGCTTAGTTTAACAGTAATTATTAAGCTTTTATTTAAAATCAAATATGAACATATAGATAATATGCAATATAAATAAGTTTTAGAATCAATAGCTTTAAACATGACTACATATTAGCTTAGATTTTAAGTGTTTTCCTCTTTCGTGGATAGATCGTTTCATGATTGTGTTGTGTAAATGTGTTTAAATTCTTCATACAGTTCAATCTTTTAATCTTTGGTTATTAATCTTTGATGTGTAAAGAATCAGATTGGTAAATGATGTGCAGCTTTAATTTGAACATAAACATGAAATAACACTCAAAGACAATCGAATAGATTTGATTCTAGCAAACACAACATGGGACACTTGTGGTACAGAACTGTTGCGGCAGCAACATACTGATGTTCAAGATCTCATTCTACTGTGCTTCTGAACCAGACAAAAACAATGAGCTGATAGTCAGAAAGGTGAGAGAAAGTTTGTCATTGCTATCATTGTTATTGGTCCTTCAGTCATGATTTGATTTGAAATTGATTTTATCTTTTTTTTCTGCAGCAGAGATATGTGATGAAACAGGCTATTAATAGCACTATTAACAGTACAGCAATGTAAACCCAGTACAATGACAACCACTCATTGTCAGTTTTTTCTCTCTCGTTTTCTGCAACGAAACAGTACATAAACAACGTTACAACATTGTGATTAAACACTTACTGTATTTGGACTGGACAAAACTTTAATTAAAATCATCATACATTATTCACCAGTTTTACATACCTTTGATGATCAGCTCTACAGTCTTCTGTTCATCTGAGGGTGTGATGAGGCAGTTGTATTTTCCTGCATCAGCGTGAGTGAGACTGGTGATTTTGAGAGAGAAGTTTCCTCCCTCATACTCTTCAGGGAAAGTTTCAGCTCTGTTCTTGTACCGTTGATTCTGTTCTGCTATTGAATCTTTACCTTCAACTATATCATACACAATTTTGCTGCCATTTTGTCTCCAGTGCACATTAATGTCCTGAAGTTTAAGATCATGTTTAGTTGAACACGGCAGAACAACAGAATCACCAATAATACCCTTTACTGTGACCTGCAGACACACTGAAATCACAAAAGCTTTAACTGTACGCACACAATGTGTTATTTATTTATGTGGCGTGAAATTAACTCTCAAATATATTTGTTTCTCACCTTTGTTTATCAGTACTGTAAAAACACAAATGAAGCAGCAACTGCAGAAACAGAATAAAAAAAATAATTGTAAGGCACTATTATCAAAGTTTGATTCCCACGCAGATGGGAAAAGATGTGATTGTGGTTAAATGATCTTATATTTTGTCAGTTTATAATAGTAATCTGTCACTTATTGAATATTAGAGTTTTCATGTTTATTTGTCAACAGAGCGTTAAAATCAGGTGTGTAACAACCATTCAGACAAACACACAAACTCAATCATTCAATGTGAATTCACTGACTATTTGACAATCCTGTTCAACTAAATTGTCAAAATCCATCAGTTTTTCAAGTAAACTAATACATGTAGTCCTATGCGTTTATTGTCCTTAATACGGGATGCATCATTATTATCTACCTGTTAAACTCAACTCTAAATGTGTTGCAATTTGACACTAAATGTTCTTAAGAGGGAGCGTCTCCAATATCTTACCTTAAATATCTAAATCTTAAATACATCATTAGACTAAGAAAATCAAATTAGCCTACTATCCAGTAAAGCTAGCTGCACATGGGGCACAAACGGTCGCAAAATAAACAGCTAATGCTAATTGCTAATGACTAAATTAAAATAAGTTATAGCAGGTCAACCATGCAGATAAACCTGATAATCATCGGTTAACCAATTCATGTTTAATGTATCTATGATGCTTAAAAAAGTTTCCTTTTCTAGTTTAAGTAAAGCATTTGACAACCAAGCAGACCAAAACAAATACGAGCAACAAACAACATCAGCTCTTCATTAGGGAAGCAAAACGAGTTTCATTCTGAATTCATCAAACATACCTGATCATCATATTGGCCCGATATTATCACTATGTTTTGTTCGAATATATTGCATAGAAATACTTCTGAAATTTAGGGCGAAATACTACTTTTTCAACAGAAAGTATTATAGCTCTTCCGCTCGATATGTCATGTGTTCTGCGTACTACGTCAGAGACGCAAGTCAACATAATCAGACATGCGCACCAGATATTCGTTAAACATTCTGAATAAATTCAGTATGTTCAAGACTGCTGAGAGACAAGTTGACTTTCCCAGTTTCACATGATCTTCTGATCTACTACTGAATTTTCACCACTAGTAATGTTTTTGATCTCAGTCGTTGTATCTCCATGATCTGGACTTTAGTTCATCAATAAAAGACCAAAAACTTAGTTTAAAAAGCCAAAACGTGCCTTGTTGGTTAGACTACAAAATATTATGTTTCACTAAGTATGATAGTTTCACTAAATAAATAACAACAATACTAATTTTGATATATACATACATATATATATATATATATATATATATATATATATATATATATATATATATATATATATATATATATATATAAATATATATATAAGCTGGTAGCTATAAGTGTGCTGATGTCTGAAGTGAAATGAACAAAAGTTAATGAAAATCAGTAACTTACATGAGTATGAGAGTGGAGGTTCCTTTCGTGACTGCTCAGATCCTGATCCTCAAGTGAAACATTTCTCTGAATGCTGTCACATATATTCCTGAAGCCATCAGATTTTGTTATCTTCATCTTCTTTATCTTTTTTTTTTAATAAAGACTGCAGAATCTATAGTGACACCTGCATTCTGACTCACAGAAAAAAAAGAAAGAAAAAAAAAAAACATGGCAATACAGCCTGGCTTTTTCAGATGGTTTTCAAAAATTCAACCGTGTATCTTTCTAAAACAAGTAATTACCTGTTTTTTTGTTTTGTTTTGTTTTTTATATCTGGACTCAAACCAGAAAGATCTTCCTCATAATTCCCCTCTTTCGTTTTTTTCCTCTTGACATACTATTCAAATGCTCTATAGAAGCTCAAGGATAATGATATCTGATGGAAGAAGATACTCTTGTCTGATTCAGACAGATTGTTTCCAGACAAACGGGTGACTGGTATGTTGTGTTTTTCATCTAATCATGTCACGTTCTCATTCAGACATATAATCATATCAGGTCTGATGAATGGACTTCTGATCATTATGCTGATTGGTGAGTTATTCTTCTTCAAGAAAAATTAATTTAGCTAATTAAGTATACACTAGTGGTGCTTTTGTCTACTGCTTTACCATGTATTTTGCAGTTGAAAAATACTGAATTTAATTAATTTTTGTATATGTGTTTTTTGTTGTTGGAAAAACATGTTTATAATGCTGATCTGCAGATAAGTTACATATCAGCCTCAAGATGCAAAACTATAACAATAACACAATGGGGAATAATTCAAAAACGTATTATTTAAATCCTGTAATTCTCATTAAAATAGTTATTCTGAATTCCCAAAATACGTCTCTTTCATTTTACTTAATCTATGAAGATAATTAAATAGTTTGTCACATAAAAATACTTATTTTACACTGTTTTGATATTTGTATTCAACACAAAGTAGAGGCTATAGAGAAACTTAACTTCAGTTCTTTGTCCGTTCTTCTCAAAGTGTCAAGCTGGTTTGCTGACTCGTCTTGTCAGCTCTTGTGGTTTCCCGCATTTTTTCGTTTAGTGACGGCAGAAACATAAGAAACAAACTTTTTCCAAACTTTGAATTCATTGAACACAACACTTTGCAGAAAGCATTCCAAACTCCGCACACTGACACCTGCTGGTCAACAGTAACACACTGTACATAAACATAAATTATTCAATTAATTGATGTGTTATCAGGAATTAATTAATCAGATTCTGGCAAGAACACGTTGTACAGAAGAAAAGGACGAGATTACTGAATCTTCTTAAACTCAACACTTTGGAGCAGAACTGTCTTCTACAAGAGAAGAGCTGGATATTATAATCTCATTTTGTTTAAAAGTGTAGCAATGAATCAGATAATCAGTAGATTTACTCAGACTTACAAGAGTATCAGGGGGAAGCTTCCTTTCATTGCTCCTCTGGGAAAAGATGCAGATTTCAGTGCAGGTTGCATTGTTACATCAGGTTATACCAAAAGGTGGCAGCAAGGGACTGTCTTTTATAAGAGAGTCAGTCGTTCAGTCGCATTAAATGGCTTCCTGTAGTCTTTTCTTCCTTATTGTGACGTATAGTGAAACGTGTTCTTGAACAAGAAAAAATAAAAGCAGGGCTTGATTTTATTCATCTGGAGTTGATTGGATCACTGTAGCTTGCTAGTGCTGTGACGTCATGTGAGTGACAGGTTGCCCCGCCCTCACACCAGTAAACACGTCATCAGAGAAGAGAAGAGATGTTGTTGCAAGAGGAAGGTGAAGTTACACCGATCAGCCACAACAGTGAACAGTCTGTTCTTAAACTTCATGTGCTGGAAACAGGAAAAATCCAGATACCAGCCTTCAAACACACTCAACACACTACATGAACATCCTGAACAGATGCTGTGGAGGTTGAACAATAATTTCAGATGCGATCTGAGAAATATGCCAAAGTGAGAAAAACTGTAACATGATCAAACATCAAGCATGCTTAACTTAATGCAATGATGATGGTGAGGGTGATTAGGTGTTGTGGTCAGAGCAAATTTAACTTTGACTTCCTCTGCTTGATGTGGGAATGTTTTTTTTTTTTTTTTTTGTCTTTGTCTTCCTGTCTTTGGCTCAGAGCTGCAGTGACTTCATCTCAAATGTAAAGTGGAGGGAAACAGATTTCAAACTGAAGTGTTTTAATCACGACAACAACATGAAGATCATTCAGCTTCAGCTCTGTGAGTTTATTATATCATGTATTTACATGCTTTGCAAGCTTATAAAAATTACAAAGAGTTTTATGTTAAGCATCACAGGGGTTTTATGTGGGTAATCATATTTTTTTTTTCATCTTTCAGATGTATTAATGTGTTGTCAAGCTGCAGTGTCAGATCTACTGACTGATTTTGGATCAAATGTGATCATAAACTGTGATCTTGATGAAAACGAGGTTTATTGGATTTTACTGAAAACAGCAGATCCTCCAACAGTGATTCTACGAACATTATACAACATACAACACACAACACCAATATCACCTCATTACTCTAATAAAACATTCAGAAAGAAATATTCAGTGCAGTTTAAACATCGTCTGGTTATTAATAATGTGACTGCTGATGAATTAGGAGTTTATTACTGTATGAACACACGCACACCTCCAAAACTCAGCAACAGCACCAGAATATACTTCAATGGTGAGTTCATTTGCTCATTCAGTCATCAAGACATGAACGCTACTTACATACATGCATGTTATTTACTGCTTCAATTTATATTCATATTTTGAGTGCTACAAATCTGCAACCATTGCACTAACAGCAACAGTTGTTCAGTAACAGACTGTGAAGTCTTGCATTACAGAAACTCAACTACCTGAGTGTCACAATCATACAGCGCTGGAGTTTATTGATCAGAATCAAACACAATGGCAGATTATTATCATATCTGCTCTGATGAACGGACTTCTGATCATTGTGCTGATTGGTGAGTTACTTTCAGCCTTATGTAAGAATGTCAATATGATGCTTTTCATCTGTAGGCAGCTTAAGTTAATGAAATATGTAAATATTCTTTATGCTTTTAAATTAAGGATGGATGGATGGATAGATAGATAGATAGACAGACAGACAGATAGATAGATAGTTTAAGAAATAATACAACCTTTTGTAAATACTGAAACTGAAATACTGTTCCATTTCTAGGACTATTAAATGTTTTTGTTGGAAACAGAAGATCAGCTGATCTACAGCAGACACAAGTTACAGAACAGCATCAGGACTATTTACACTTAAAATACTGTGAATCCATTCTTATTACCAAAATTAATTTCTGTCTTGATAATAAATGAGTATTCTTTCTGACCTGTAGTAGCATTGTATATAATTTGTGTCCCTGGACCACAAAACCAGTCTTAAGTGTCAATTATTTTGTATAAATTGAGATTCAAAATATTTGGCCGAGATACAACTAATTGAATATCTGTAATCTGAGGGTGCAAAAAATATTACTAATCAAAAATGAAGTTTTTATACATTTACGGTAAGAAATTTATGAAATATCTTCATGGAACATGATCTTTATTTAATATCCTAATGATTTTTGGCATAAAAGAAAACTTATAATTTTGACCCATACAATGTATTTTTGGCTATTGCTGCAAATATACCCCAGCGACTTAAGACTGGTTTTGTGGTCCAGGGTCACATTTCATTTTGTTCCAGCTAGCTAAAAATGCTAATATCGGTCTTTCAATGTGACACAATGGACTACAAGCTGTGTAAAAATTGTCGAGCCGAACCAACAGTGACTGATTTTAAACTAATTTTGTTTACTGCTTCTTGATGATCAACCCTGAGAAAAATAAAAATAAAAATAAAGGAAAAAATAAATAAATAAATATAGGATTTATCACAATTGTTTTATTGAACCAACAGCTATTGTTTTATATTTCTCTTCAGATTTAACATCTAATAGTATCCTAACAATGTGCAGAAAATATTATATGGAAGTGGACACTTGTCATTGTATAAATAGTGTATTAATATTTTACACATAGATACGTACCCGCCTTTGGGGTCCTGAAAGTGAATCATCATATTTTGGTGTTGGTGGCATAAATAAAATGTGTGTTTCAGATAAAATGCGTGTTTAGGAACTTTGTCTCTTTGTCAATTGACTTTTTTGTAGGATATAGAGGATTGTTTATTTTACCTTTTATTGATGCTTTCAAGTAAACAGAATCCGTTCAGAAACTGTTCTTTAACTCAGCACTCTTTTGATAAAACATCTAACAGTCTATTTTGATATTCAAATAGGAAAAAAAAAAAAAAGAATAACAGAATAGCTTTGTATTACTACACTAGGAATATTACACTTCCTCATGTAAACAGCACTTCAATAGCAAATTAATGTCAGCATCATAGTAAATAATGTCACTATTGATTAATTAGGACATATCTATCTGCATCTATCTATCTATCTATACACACACACACACACACACACACAGTATAATACACACCTCAAATTAGTATTTCTTAGGTACTGTTATTATTGTTGCTATATTTTGTATATTAATGTGTATTAATTTTATATATGTATGTTTATATACATTAATGTATATTTTATGCACTCATCTGAAGTGCTAAACCAAAAACCAGAAACATGTTCCACTGGGTTTGACACTTGACAACCAATGACTCTCACCTTTGTCTAGAGTGCAGGTTTAACTGTGAAACGAGTGCAGTGTTTTTCCAACACCTTTATGAAGTTCTCACAGTTGTCTAAACCTCAAATGAAACAGCAGCATTGCAGTAGGCTATGTCTGCTTTCATTGTTCACTAGCTCTACACATTTAGTGCACATTTAGAACTTGCCAAATGTGTTAAAAGGATAGTTCAACCAAGAATTACATTTTGCAGTTAGTTTACTCACCATCAGGCCATCCAAACTGTAGGTGACTTTTTTTCTTCAGTAGAACAGCAAGATATTTAACTGAAACCTTACAGAGGCCTGCTGGTGATACACAAAATATAAGTCAGCAGTTACCGTCACTTGAGATTCAAAAAAAAGAAAAAAGCTTATCAAAAAACACAAAATTTCCCTATAATTTTAGGGGAAAGTTGTGGTTTTTGTATAGGTGCCTGAAATGTTGTTTCAGGACCAACAAAGATGTTGATCTAGTCTTGAATGCATATTACCCAGAGCTGTTTAATTTGTTCTCCTAAAGCCTGGGAAAGAGTTTGTATTTTTGAGCCATTTTCTCTGGAACAACCCGTAGGAAGATCAAAACTTGTGAAAATGAAGACACTTGAAAAGGCTCTCATGTTTATTTTACAAAAAAAAAAAAAACGCTGTAGCAGCAGACCTGAACCCTGACCCTTGTTTTGTTTTGTTTCATCTTCTGCACACTGTGCATATACAGGCATAATTTAATCTATGTGCTTTCAGGAATTAACAAATGATATCTGTTAAATAATGTGTAGTTCTAATCTTAACATAAACATGAAATGATTCATTAAAAATAAAAAAGAAAATAAATAAATTTGACATTGGCAAAATGCATTGCGTTCTTGTTATGGACTTATTTGTGTACATGCAATGCTTTATTAATGATGTGTTTACTGAGTTTGGTCTTTTAAAAACACTGCCTTAAGCCAACGCTTAATGCGGAATTAAACGAATTGCATTCTTATTATGGGCTCATCTTCTTGTCTGTATGAATTACTATGTATACTGAGTTTTGTCTTTTAAAAACACTCTCAATTAACACATTAAGCCAGGTTAAGTATTTTACAATGTTCCTGTCAAGGTTGCTTTCGTTACTATAGCAATAGTAATGTTGAAATCACGAGAAAATTAAGTCGTGATAACGAGAAAACAACATTTGTTATGTCGCGATCATGAGCAAAATAAGTCGTGATCAGAGAAAACAACTTTTGTTATGTCGAGATCACGAGAAAATTAAGTTGTGATCACTAGAAAACAAGAAGGAAAAAAATAATAATGCATGGCCACTTGGAACTTCCGTAAGGAAGAACACTTGTGGTACAGAATTATCTCAGGCAGCAGCATACTGACAAATACTTTTTCAAAGGCATAGTTCACCCAAAATGAAAGAGAATAAATTGTTGAATAAAGTTGTTATTTTTGTTTTCTTTGCGCA
This sequence comes from Onychostoma macrolepis, assembly GCF_012432095.1. Lineage (NCBI taxonomy): Eukaryota > Metazoa > Chordata > Actinopteri > Cypriniformes > Cyprinidae > Onychostoma > Onychostoma macrolepis. Next base: position 25,742,427 of record NC_081176.1, on the reverse strand, counting down.
GAAAGCTTCATAAAATTACGGCTGAACCACTGATGTCATGGACTAATTTAACAATGTCCTTACTACCTTTCTGGGTCTTGAACATATCAGTTGTGTTGCTGTCTATATGCAGGGTCAGAAAGCTCTCAGATTTCATCAAAAATCTTAATTTGTGTTCTGAAGATGAACGAAGGTCTTACAGGTTTGGAACAACATGAGGGTGAGTAATTAATGACAGAATTTTCATTTTTGGAAGAACTATCCCTTTAAGCTCCAGCAAAAACATGGTCCTTATTTAGTTTTGAAGGTCTCATTTTGTGGCATTACAATTCATGTGGCAAAATACAGCACAAAACTGCACCAAAGGGTGCCAAGGTTTAATAATTCAGCTAAAAGTAAAACATAATAAGACAAGTGAAATGCAAACGTTTAGACCTAATTGTCATTTATGGCACTGTTGTTTGTTCTTCAGTTGAAACAGAAGAGAATGAGGCAGCTCGAGTTTTTTTTTTTCTCAAGCAAAATATGATTAAAATGGATTTAATAAAGAAATAATACTACAGGTACTACAATGCAAACCCAGAGCAAAGGCCCTGATTTCCCCACATTGTCTGCTCCAGAATCTTCTCCTTGGTTTTCTTGATCACTGGATTTGTTTCCTGTTTCTGCTGTTGATTCTGCAACAACGCAGTAAAGAAATAAAACAAAATTACTGCTCTGTGTTAAACACAACATGTCTGTCTATCATTTAAATACAGCAGCATTCAGACGGGAACATCAACAGTTGATCAAACTCTTAATGTAATCAGATTTTACACATTTTTTTAAATTAAAATCATCAAGATTGAACTAGTTTCACACACCCTTGATGATCATCTGTACAGTCTCTTGTTCATTTGAAGGTGTGATGTAGCAGATGTATTTCCCTGCATCAGCTTGAGTGAGATCAGTCAGCTTGATAGAGTAGTTTCGTCTCAGATTTGTGAAAGGTTCAACTCTGTTCTTGTACTGTGGGTCTTGTGTCTCTGAATGTTTACCCTTGATTATATCAAACACAATCTTGCTGTCATTGTGTCTCCAAAACACTTCAATGTCTTGAGGCTTAAGATGATGTTTAGTTGAAGAACATGGTAGGACAACAAATCCACCAATAACAGCCTCTACTGTGACCTCCAGAGACACTGAAATGAGAGAAACTTTAAGTCCAAACACACAACCTGGCATTTATTCATGAGACATGCATTTAACTGTTAGGTAGTTTGTTTAAGTGCTCACCTTTATTAATCAGCACTGCAAATACACAGATGAAGCAGCATCTGCAGAAACAGAACAACAAATTAGTTCCTATGTTGCATGTGCTGGATGATGATACATCTGCCAATGTGTTATTATAGGAAAATAAATAGAAACATATTGCTAATTTAGTTGTTATAGCACCAAATGTAAAACTTTAAAAGAGGGGTGAGATGGCCCCTACTGGGTGGCCCCACCTCCCAAAGGATAAAACTTGACAGAAAGTTACATAACCAATGACAGACAAAGACAAATAACAGACAAAGCAGAATCCCAGTAAGAGATTCATCTGAAAGGTTAAATTATTATATGGCTTAAATACATGCATATGAGTATTAACATATTTCATTGCCTGTATTTTAATTGAAGATATGTCATGATAGCAACACTGCGAATGCAAATGTAATGATTTAACTCAATTAACCTATAGATTTTAATGAAAGCAAAGATATCTGAAAAGTACTTTTAATTCATGGAAATACTGAATAATAACCCCATTAATTACAATAAGTATTACATGTATATGAAAATAATAACACTAGTAACAACATGTCACTTGGGGCCAATTCTGGGGGGTCATATTAGGGCCTAATTGTATTTTTATTTATTTATTTTTTACACTTCAAAATAAAAACTATAATTTGTGCTTCATAAATCTAAAAACACTGATGTGTCTACAGATCCCTCATTAACATATATACACCAAAAATGTGATATTCAATAATATACAGTGTCACAGATCACTAATTTCCAGAGACACAAAATTAGATAATTCCTCAGAACTGTTTTGACTGAGAAAATCTCACAAATGCTTATATTCAGATGAAATGACAAAATTAATAATAGCCTAGCCATTCATCAAAAGTGCTGAGATTAGATTTTGGGCAATCTATGGTCAGAAGAAAAAAAAATAAGGGAAGATCATCTTGCCCCAGAGGGCATCTTGCCCCATCTTACCCTAAATGTTGATGTTCTTAATTAAGAACAAAGGGAGCATCTTTATCCATTTACCCTATACTAGTAAAATATTTAATATCTTGAATGCATTGTAAGACTCGGTCAATCAAATTACTATCAAATAATCATAACAACACATGCAACGCAACACAAAGACAATACAAGCTAATGCTAACGCCGAATACACACGTGCCGCAGTGGTTTGAAGTTAGAACGTTGGAAGTACGACTCATTTTGTGAAAAGAGAATTTCATTTAAAAATCATAAACATGCCTAATGGTCATGGTCCCACAATAGAAGTTAATAAAACTTCCAAACTTATTTTTTGTCAGAAAATAGAACGTAATGTGGCACAGCTTAACGAGAATACGTTTCCGGGTGCTTTGTTGCAGGAAGTCGTCATAGGGTCAAAAAACAAAACAAAAAAACACTTCCGTTGAATTACGTCAGACTTTTTATATATATTTATATTCAATCACCTGTCTTTCATCACCTTTAATTCATCAATAAAAACAATAACAAAAGCTTATATTTCTCATTTCATTGGTTAGACTACAAAATATTGACCTAGTTTCACTGAAAAATAATTAAGTTTGATATGTAAAAATAAAAATAAGCTGGTCTCATTGCAAGTCGCTATAGAAATCTTTGTGTCTGATGTGACGTTTGTTCCAATAATGAAATGAACTGCAGTGGATTAAATAAATAAATAAATACATAAATAAATCTACTCAGACTTACATGAGTATGTGATTCGTAAACTCCTCTTGAAATCATTGTATTCTGGATCCTGATCCTCAACTGATTTCTTATAAATTCCTGCTGTCATTGAGTCTTTAATACAATGTCATGTCTTGAATTCAGTTTATTGTCACTGAAAAAAGTGGCACAAAACTGCAGAGCTTCCAATAAAATCCTCATTCTAACCTACAGAGAAAAATTAAAGAGAATGAAAACAAAACAAAACATAAATAAATAAACAAATTGCCTTTCGAATAGTTTTCAAAAATCAATTATCAAACAGCTGGCATTTATCTATAACAAAAAATTGCCTTTTTTTTCAGATCTGGGCTCAATCCATAAAAATCTGCCTCACAGGTCCTGTCTCTTGTTTTGATCTCGACAGATTGTTTAGTTGCTGTGAGACTCAAAGGTAATATTTAATGACACTTTGTTGGGAGGAGAAACTCCAGGAAGTTGTTGGACTAGATGAGCAGGCAAATGGGCAAGTAGTGTTTGTTTAACCTTTCGTCATGACATGGCAAAATGCTTTTGATGCTTATTTTCATCATACTGTTTCTTTTTACTGTTTATTTGGAGTTCAAACATTGATTCATTTAAAATAATCTATTACAAATGTGTACACCAATTAAAACTCATATCACTACATGTTTGTTTGTTTGTTTAAAAAAATCAAAAAAAGAGGACGAGAAAGAGAAAGGATTTCAGAGGAAGTATACACAATGGAATTTTTGTTGTCATTGTTGTTGTTGGTTATGGGAAAACATTTAGTTTAGTAAAAATTTATATTATGTAAATATCCCAAAAAAATCATTTTTAGAACTTGAACATATATAATGAGAGTGTCTGCATACAATGAAACATGAGGCTCTTTGCCTTCTCTGAATGTACCTGTGAACACTGAAGTAGATCTTAAACATAATGTATGTCTATAGTTTTAAAACATACAACTTTGTTTAAATAAAAAAAAAAAATAAATAAAAAAAAAAAATAATTGATTATCATCTGTACAGTCAGAGTTTGTTATGAGGCAGAATTTACAGTATTTTCCAGCACCAGTGTGTTAATGATTGGTGGGTTTGATGTAGAAGTTTCCTCAGAAACGTCTCAGGAAATGTTTCAGTTCACACTCTGGATACCTTTTCTCTAGTGAATGAGTTTCGTTTCGCAAATAAATTGCTTGCTTTAGATATTAGATATATTTACTAAAACATAAAAATACTGTGTTTGAGCGGCTAAAACACAGTTGGGTTCAGGACGCTGCATACAGGAGCACATATTGTGACTTTGCATTTGTTTCCAGAGATGACAGGAAATGTAAATTAGTCATGTAGATAATGCAAATCTGTTAAAGGTTAAAGATAAGGGCACTATCTACTCATTTTGTGCAGCGCTTTTGTGGGTGAACTCACACAGCATTTTGATTTATTCATGCATTCTTGTATTAAATGAAAATTATACAATAAAATTCTAATGTACATCCAGCCAGTTGTTATAGCAGAATAAAGCCCGACAGGCTTATCAGCATTTTATAATCTTATTTTATAAACCATTACAGTGTGCAAAACAATTGTCACAAAATAGCAGCAGCTGCGTTTTTTATGAAATGAGAGAGTGAGTTTGCTATACCAGGATGACATAATCAAATATTTGTACAGAGCATATTGATTTGAGTTTTAATATTTTATTAGCCAACCAAACGCAAAGCTTCCACTAAGAAAAAAAAAAAAATGTTTCCATCAAGCGTATAGCGCCAACTGCAGTTACCCAGTGAGCCTGTGTTATCAGTTTTTACCGGTTGCTATCAGCAAATAACATAGGCCTACCTCGGAATGTGATGACTGACAAAATCAGAATCGAGTTTTCCACAGAGCCGTGTAAGTTAAAATATATACAAATTAATGAATAGTTTAATTGAAGTCTCGAAGCTAAACTCACACAGGTTTAAAACTCAAATAAGATCATTCAATGAATCTGAGCAGGTCGTGATAGTCACAACCAGAGAAAACAGTGGAAAATCTGATTTGATGTGCATTAACATACATGTAAAACCTTAACCTGATGTGTTTAAAATTATTGTACACACCAAAATATGTTCTTTTCAATTAAGGTTTGTGGATGTTTTTTATTCTGAGAGGCTTTTTAATTACCCTGATTTTGATCATTATTATGAATGGTGGTAAAAGTTTTCTGAAGAAACAGAAGAAAGACAAAATGAAAACTCAAGGTAATGCAATATATTATTTTTGTATTTCTGCTTGATTTTATCCATACGTGCCTCTGCATACATTTCTTTAACCCTAACCCCGTGAAACAATGCTTCGACAAAACAGGTCTGTAAAGGAAGTTAAACAGCACGGCTGCATCAACAAATGTGTTTTTTATATAAATATTGCATTTGTTAACACTATCGGGTAGGTTTAGGGTTGGGTTTGGTGTGGGAGATATTTCCAACACGATAGAGTATTAACCTTTAGCGTCACTCACCGGATATTTAAATTCCGAACATCCGCAATATATACCTCAAGCGTAATAAAAACACAGCAATACATGCCTGTGCCAACGTAATAAAAATGTGCCACGGTCACGTATTTTACGTGTGTTTTAACGCCACTCTCTGGAGATTTCACTTTGAAACTGCCACGAAACGTGCAGTAAGGTACATAATTACGGTTCTGCAGAAATGTATATAGAGGCACGTAATTTCATGAGCCTAGGTTGATTTTATCACAGATCTACTCATATGGTGTAACTAAGGTTTTGTGTGTTTCCTTTGTGGTTATATTCATCAAATTGAGTTATGTGGCCCACATGTGTATTATATATATTCCTCTTCGTTGTTATCATGGTAATATTTGTCTTTATTTTGACATATTCATCCAATAAGCACCTGGCCTGCAAAAGCAGAGCATTTTGTATTGTATGCATTATATCATTGTAGTATTGTGTTTTGTATTATATGTACATAATGACACTGAAGTTTGCTCTGATAGTGATCAGACTGGTTCTCACATACATAGATACATGTCATTTAGTTTGCGTGTCAGCTGAAGTTTTACTTTCACTAAGGCATGTAATTACTGTGGTGACACTCAATACCAGGATGCTGAACATAATAAACACTGTACAAGATCTCAAACATATTTCTCTACAGAATTCTGCTGCTGATCGACTGATGTGTTATGAGGGACTGATTAATCATATTTGGTAAAGGATGTTGTTTTAATATTAACAAACATAGAAAAATATATAAATAAAACTAAATACATTTAAAGATAACATGAAGCACATATCATAGGAGGATAAATGTGGTCAACCACTCGAGCCCTTTCTAAACTATTAATGAGGCATACAGTAAGCCATGTGAGTGGTAGCAGCTGGGCTGAATGACACAAGCAGCAGCAAATCCTGGCACATAGTGTGGAACACAGTGCAAACTGTGTTTATAGCAGCACTGACGGATGTTAATTACATGAACAGCAACTGCAGTAAATGTTTAATTGGGCAATAGAGTAGGGTCATTGCAGGGCTATCGCCATGTAGAAGCATCTCTGGTGCCAATCATTTAGTAAGCCCTCTATACAACCTTGTTGAACAATTCCATCTCAGTAGGGCCACAACAGTTTAAGATGAATGCTGAACAACCGATTTAGCCAGATTTGACTCCTCAAGCACAGACAATACATGTAATGCAAGTGAGAAATTTTTTTCTAGCAGATCTAGCAAAGGTGCTCAGTGAAAACCAACCAGATGCCACACAAATGTCTTGAATAGAATGCCCATGGGCATTGAATGTGCCCATGAGGAGGCCATAGCTCTGGTGGAGTGGGCTCTAACACCAATAGGGCATTCTTATCCATGAGAGCTGTATGATAAAGCTATCGCATCCGTAATCCAATGGGACAGTCTTTTCTTAGATACAGACAGTCCTTTTGAGCAGCCATTGAAGGACAAAAAGCTGCTCATCTGGGCAGAATGCTCAGTGTAAAAGCGTAACTTGCACATGGGGCAGAGCATCTGATGAACGTATGAGTTCTCCACGTTCAGTCCTTCAGAGGAAAAAGCCAACAAAGTTATGACATGGGCTCTAAACAGCTGAGAGCACCTTTGGCACGTAACCCTTCTTGGGTTTAAGAATAACCTTTCAATCATTCGGTATCAATTCCATGTAAGCACCAAAATTAGATAGCGTTTATAAGCCATCTTCAGCAAGAGTGCTCATAATTCAGCTGTCGAACAGAGGCTCTGCCAGAGCTTCAAGTCCCAAGTGAGCAATGTGGAGGGGTGAAGTGGTTTAACTGGCTCACTCCCCTCAGAAAGCTTATCAATAAGTCATTGATTTGGGAATGAAAAATCATCATAGTGACCACATACAAAGCTAGTGTAGAAAGGACATGACTGCTGTCTAATCGCTCCTGCAAGAACAACAGTATGGCATATGTATGACTGGCAATTCACCGGATCTTCACCCTGTGAAGTCCACAAACACTTTCCACTTCTGGGCATAGAGACACCTGGTAGAGGGAGCTTGTGCCTCAACTCTCGCTGTGGCGTAATCTCTGGCAGTGACAGGCTCTGCTGACCAGCCAGACATGCAGGTTCATCAGTTCTGGGTTGAGGTTCCAGATTGTATCCCATGCTTGGAGGTCCCTTCTCAGGGGTATGGTCCAGTATTTTTATTTATTTATTTATTTTTTACAGAAAATCCCAAGCAGTGATCAATCAGTTTGCTTTTTGGGTTGTTTATTTGAGTTTTTGAAAATCCTCCTAATGAGGATAATCTTGCCAATATCAGATAGTCTATGTAATTCAGTACACACAATCTTAATGGGGAGAGCCACGTCCACACATTTTGTGAATGTGTGTGAAACCAGCGAAAGTCCTAGAAGCAAGACAATGAATAGGTATGTTGTGCCTTCAAAAATAAATCTTAGAAATCACCTGTTATGAGGAGATATCTGTATAGAACTTGTGTTGCCACGTAACTTTCCAGCGCTGCACTCATTGAGTGCGTTTACATGCACCCTCTTAATGCGATTATAACAAGATTTTGACAATATTGCGATTAATCTTTACCTCATGTAAACGCAATACTTCGATCTAAATAATGCAATTAAGCTCATAATCGCAGCAAGCATAATTGTATTAACATAGGTGGCGTACGCCGATTTTAATCGAAATATACAGGCATGTAAACATTAATCGCAGTATTGCTGCTCTGACCAAAGTGCGCATGCGCTTGTGACATACATGAATAATGTGACACGCACCTGTAATAATACAGAGATTAGAAACGATGGAGGGGAAGAAAGCATCGCATTCTGAGGAAAACACAACAAGCTACCAGCAGTCTCTGTTCCTTACCCTCATCCAGAAACGGCGAGTAGAACGCAACGGCAGCATTATAGGCAAACCTATTCCATCATATTTCTATGGCACCGAAAAAGTGTGGAATACAGCCATACAAAATCATTATGCATTAGACATAAATAAATTAAAACATTGACCAGTAACACTGCTCTTTCTGAGTTCATCATTTGTGCTGTCCAGTGGGATGTGTGAATAATGGCAGTAAAAAAAATAACCACAATTCTTAGCGAATAATAAGAATGATGAAAATTGCATGTAAACGGGAATAAGAGCTTTGCTCTTGACATGTAAACATTATAATGCGATTAAGTCCTTACTCTGATTATTGGAAATAATCGCAATATTCGTGCGCATGTAAACGTAGTCATTGTCTTGAGTCTTCAGTTTGTTTTTCCACAGCGTGAAGGTAAGTTCAGTATGAATTTATGAATAGACTGCTCATTTTAAAATCATTTGTTATAACTTCTGCTTAAAACATTACAATGCTCATGATAACTTTCGTTAAATCTACAATAAGTAAATCCACTTTAGCATCCACTACTGCAAAATGAAAGTTTTCGCATCGACTACTGATTTCTGCTTGTCGATCACTTATCAAAACGATACTCGAGTTACTCGACTACTCGTGGTTCATGCTGCTGTAAATGAAAAGACATGAAACAATTTTTATCAATAAACGTTTATTAATTCATAGCCTAATGCAACAATTACATAACATATGTAAATTGTCAAAATATTATAATTATGACATTACATATTTTAATTTTCATGTTACAGACTAAAGCCAAATAAATAGCTGCATGCAACATTATAATCTAACATTCGCGTCATATAGGCCATGTAAAGAATGTGTGCATGCATACTGTAATACTTTAATAATAACTTATAATAATAACTTGAATATTTAACAAGTTTTCAGCAGTAATAACAAGAACGAAATTAATCTTACTTCAGCCAGATTTCAGAAAAGACATAAAAATAGTTCTTGTCAAGCGTCTACATACAGCCTAATGCAACAACTGACATACGTAAATTGTAAAAAAAATGTATATAATTATAACATTACATATTTTAATTTTACATGTAACTGTGGTTTTGGACTTGTTTTTTTTTGTGTGTGTGTGTGTTTTACCCCTGTCCTTGTTCCTGAGTTTCCTTATATGGTTATTTTCCTGTTCTTGTTGAGTTGATTGATTATTCCACGCACCTGTTTTGTTAATTATCCTATTTATATTAGTTCCTATTTGTTCCTTCATTGCTCGTCTGGTCTACTTTGTTACAAGTTGCTTTCAAGTGCTCGCTCTATGTTTCTATTTTGGATTATCCCCTGAGTTTTGTTTATTAAACATTATTAAGCTGCGCCGCGTCTCCCCAGCTCATCCCACACCAAGAACCTCCACATACCTCACCAACAGCTCCTACCGCCTGCCCAACACCAAATGACCCCATATCCTCCATAGCTCTACCCTCGTCCTCAGACCAGAAACGCCGTCCTTGGCGAAGTCAAGGCCGCTGTCCGTGGTTCATTCAAGCCTGCCGTCCATGGCTAAGTCAAGTCCGCCGTCTGCGGCGAAGTCAAGCCCGCCGGCTCAGAAGAGGAGAATACGGAGGAGGACATGTCGGCTCCAACCCCAGAGCTCACTCCTGGATATGGCGCTACCCCCTATCCTCGGCACCTATCCTCACTCCAGAATCCGTTCCTCCAGAGTCCGTTGCTTCAGAGCCTGCTCCTCGAAAGCGCCCTCCAGTGCCCACTCCTCCAGAGCGTCCTCAAGTGCCCGGTCCTCTAGAGCACCCTCCAGAGTGCAATCTAGATCCTGAATCAGGCCCAGAGAGGGCCTCGGTGTCCTCTACTTTCCCCAATAATTTTTTTTTGGGGGGGGTAGTATGGCTCCAGCAGTAGAGGCCGGGGCGGGGTCTGGGGCCACGCCTTGAAGGCGGATATGTTACGGCGCGGGACGCGCCTTCCGGGAGAGGGGGATAATGTCATGGTTTTGGACTTGTTTTTTTGTGTTTTACCCCTGTCCTTGTTCCTGAGTTTCCTTATATGCAAGCTCGAGTAGTTGATAGTTTCCGACAGCGCCAACTAGTGGCTGAAGTAGTCGATCACGCGACTACTCGACAAGCCCTAAAAATAATAAACATGGCTGCACACTTGTTTCTCTGACGCAAAAGGGCTATGTGAAAATAATCTATATGAGGCGGACTGCAAATCGGGTTGGGGTTAGAGGGGATATTATTTTCAAGTAAACAATCGGAAAAAAATAATTGCAATAATTAACTAACGCTTTAATACATTAACTAACATTAACTAATCAAACCTTATTGTAAAGTGTTACAATTATTTGTTATTAAAGCATATATGTTCACAAAAACACTGTTAAATAAATAGAAAAGCAAGCAGGTGTGCATGATTTGGTGTGGCAGCCAATACAAATAATAACCGTTTATCTTACCTAAATTCTGCGTTTGGACCAGGCTCGGTTGCAGAATCACAACACTCTGTGCTTCTGAAATTATTATCTTGATCTATATAGTGTAGCAGGGATGTCCGTGGGGGGGGCAAAGCCATGTTGTCCATGTAAACATACTGATTGCTGTACCATTAGGTTGCGGCAAGGGACTGTCTTATTAGTGAGTAAACCAGTCAGTCAGTCACTGACTACGCTTATGCGTGGACATCAGTAATCTAATTATTTACCTTATTCTTAATAAAACAATATTATGTTTAAGGTGTTTACATGAGTTGCTTTTAGAACATTCCTTTCAAGTTCCTGTTTTACATGTTATGGTACATAGATCGATTAATGGCACACGTCATTACATCACCACGTTCCTCCAGAATTTCACATATCAACACACAGTTCTTCTTCATTATGGTGCCATATACAGTTTTGGGTGTTTCATTTTTGAAAAGATTTGTTTTTGTCGTTTTTGCCTTTTATTTGATATGACAGTACAGTAGTTAGACAGGAAGCAAAGTGGTAGAGAGAGGGGATAGGACTGGGAAAGGTCTGCGAGCCGACTCAAACATCAGACGCCCAAAGCGCAACGATGCTACATGTTGATGCGCTGCCCATGAGGTGTTTCATTTTAATTTCAAGAAAGCTTCAAGTGCTGTTAATTATTTGTCATTCTATAAGTGCAAACAGATGACGGTGTTGTTGAAGCCATTCTCTTTTGTTTGCCGTCAAACTGCCGTGCATGTATCCTGTCGCAAAATGCGACGAAAAGTCCTACACGACAGTAATAATGTGATTAAGGTGTGTACATGTCTATACAGCACTTCAGTAATGTGACTAAAATAGGAATACTCCACGTCTTCATTTGATTTGTGTTTAATTCGAGTATGACTTCAGTCGGATTAAGATAATCAAAAATCTGCTTACCCATGGAGCATTACTATCCGGAAAAGACCCAGAAAAAAAGACCCATGGAGCATTACTATCCGGATCCTGACACAAAACCAAAATCAAACCAGACAGGAGCGTCAGGATCCAGATTCCAGCCTTCAAACACACACAACACACTACATGAGTGTCCTGAATAGATGATGTGGAGGTTGAATAGTTTTGAAAATTTTAAAAGTTCTGATAAGAAATATACCAAAGCACTAGAAAAAACTATAATATGATCAAATATCAAACATGCTTAAAATATAGAATGTGTTAAACTTAATGAAGTGATGATGGTGAGGGGGATTAGGTGTTGTGGTCAGAGAAAATTTGACTTTGACTTCCTCTGTTTGATGTGGGAAGGGTTTTTTTTTTTTTTGTCTTCCTGTCTTTGCTTCAGAGCTGCAGTAGATTCATCTTCAGTTTTTTTCGGAGGGAAACAGATTTTATACTGAAGTGTCTTAATCCACAACAATAAGATGAAGATCATTCAGCTTCAGCTCTGTGAGTTTTGAGATGATATCATTATTTTTACATGTTTTGTAACTTTATTGAAATTATAGTTTTATGTTATGCGTCACAGGGTTTACATCAGTTATAATTTATTTTTATTTTTATTTAATCTTGTAGATGTATTAATCTGTTGTCAGTATGCAGTGTCAGATCTACTGACTGATTTGGGATGAAATGTGATCATAAACTGTGATTTTGATGAAAATGAGGTTTATTGGATTTTACTGAAAACAGCAGATCCTCCAACAGTGATTCTACAGTGATTATCATTACCAAAATCACCTTTTTACACAAATAATACATTCAGAAAGAAATATTCAGTTCAGTTTAAACATCGTCTGGTTATTAATAATGTGACTGCTGATGAATTAGGAGTTTATTACTGTATGAATACTGCACACCTCCAAAACTCAGCAACAGCACCAGAATATACTTCAATGGTGACTTCATTTACTCTTTCAGTGATGAAGATATATTGATGATCACTGCTTATATACATACAAGGCGTTTACTGCTTAACTTTTTAAATACTTATGAAAACAAAATTCTATTTATAAATTACTTTCAGTGCAACAATCTGCAACCATTGTAACAGCTGTTAATGTAAGACTGTTGAGCGCTTTCTTCACAGAATCAGCTCAAATAACTGAGTGTCACAATCATACAGCGGTGGAGTTTATTGATCAGAATCAAACACAATGGCAGATTATTATCATCATATCAGCTCTGATGAACTGACTTCTGCTCATTGGTGAGTTATTTTCAACCATATGTAAAAATCTGTATATAATGTTTTTTTTTTTCTGTAGGCAGCTGAAGTTAATTAAATATGAAACTATTCTTTATTTAGGCTTTTGATTGTTTGTACTGGATCTAATATACTGTTCCATTTCTAATACTATTAAATGTTTGATAACACTTTAGAATAGGGAACACTTATTCACTATTAACTACGACTTTTCCCTCAATACAGTCCTAATTTGCTGCTTATTAATAGTTAGTAAGGTAGTTGTTAAATTTAGGTATTGGGTAGGATTAGGGATGTCATGTAGAATAAGGCATTAATATGTGCTTAATTACTACTAATAAATGGCTAATATTCTAGTAATATGCATGCTAATAAGCAACTAGTTAAGAGACCCTAAAATAAAGTGTTACCAAATGTTTTTTATTGGAAATAGAAGATCTTCAAAACAATCACAACTCAACACTGATCTACAGCAGACACAAGTTACAGAACAGCATCAGAACCATCTACACTTAAAAAACTGGGAATCCATCCTTATTACTAAAATTGATTTCTGTCTTGATAATTATTGAGGATTCTTGCTGACCTGTAGAATAGCTTTCTATAACACTTAATTTTGGTTCTTTTTAGTTCATCTGCAGCTGAAATTGCTAATATTGATCTTTCACTATATGCCACGGTGGACTTTTCCAAACTGCACTGTAAAAAATTGTTGTAAAAAAACAGCCAAAATCTGACAGTAACATACTGTTTTCCATTAAAACAGTAATGTCCTGTAGAAAACAATGCATTATGGGCAATATTTTTCAGTTTAAGAAATTGCTGTTAATTTACAGCCAATTTTTAACAGTACTCTACTGTATTTAAGTAATACGGTTTTTTGCTGTTTGCAGTGCATTATGGGCTGTGTTAAATACAGTACAATGCAGTATTTTTATATATATATTATTTTTTTTTAATTGGGTGTACAACTGCGAGTACAAGTTTGGTCAAAGTGCGTTATGTTTTGTCAGTTTGGTTAATTTGCAATTTTCTAGCATCCAAAATAATTTTCAGTCAGGTAGCCTACTTGTGATGACATTTTTTTACAAACGTCATTTGTAAAGCACTTTTTTCACGAAGAGGAAAGTTCGAAGGACATCTGCTTTACATCGCCATTCGCCATCCGAAGTCCTTCAACTGCACTGACCTGCATCTGCATCTGTACCTACACGGTAATTAAAAGCATTTTCTTATATTCCTCACCAGTATTTTATTCAGGTATTATTACCAGAAGTAATGTTATGACATCGATGCTCAGCAAGCTGTCGAGCTAGTGAGTGTATGGTTTTAAAATGGCCCTTCAGTGCTGAAATGTGAACATTTCATACATATTTACACACATTTACAGTCACGAGGTTGTAAAACGTCTCTTCACCGCTAAAATGTGTGAATAATTCAAACATATACACGCATTTTAGTCACCAGGTTTTATCAAGTTTGTTTTAGATCATCTCTAAACTAAGACGTCGTTGTTGAAAACTGGCCAGTTAACAATCTGTTGCTCATTGTTAATGTCTTCAAATTCCACAGAAAATCACTAAACAAACTTGATGTATGAAATGTCGATTATTTAAAGTTAGTTTAAAGGTGACATATGTTTAAAATGAGAATAGTTTTAGTGTTTAATATCCACAGCAAAAACATATATTTTGATAACGTGATTTGCGATTAGACATTTAGGTGCAAAGATTGATACGGGTTGTAACCAAAATCAGCCATTATGCTTGTCTTTTTTCTGACGTATTTTAACGCCAGAACGCCGTTTTGTTTTTGCGCACAAAAAATATTCTTGTCGCTTCATAACATTAAAGCTGAACCACTGTAGTCACGCTGACTATTTTAACTATGTCTTTACTAACTTTCTGGGCCTTTAAAAGTGCAATGACTTTGCTGCCTATGTGCGGTTCAGATACCTCTCAGATTTCATCAAAAATATCTTAATTTGTGTTCCGAAGATGAACGAAGGTCTTATGGGTATGGAACGACATGAGAGTGAGTAATTAATTACTGAAATTTCATTTTTGGGTGAACTAACCCTTTAAAAACCTCTTTAAAAATGTCTGTTCCCTACAGGTGTGTGCCACTGCAGCTGACGTTGAGACAACCCTGACTGTACCCGCAAGTCCTCGCCTGATTCTACTTGGTATACATTTCATTGATTGACATATTACATTTCTATTTTTCTTTGAATGTACAGATGTTTATGCAAGGTGAGATGCATGTTGCTATTACTTGAATTTTCAGGTGGAACTGGGCAAGTCACTTTTGGGCGCTGGATGATCACGCTTGAGGGTCGTGTCATATCTGAAGGCATCACATCAACCTTTTTGACGGGACTTGCTGCTGTATTTGCAACATACTATATGCTTAACCTCCAATATCAAGAAGAAGCAGCCTGTACTCTGGAATTCATTTAGAGGTGAGACTGCTTGAATTTCCTTTTCGTCATTATAGCTTTTCTTGAGTTATAATTGCTAAAACCTGCATCACCAGAAACCATTACTTTGCCTAAAGGGATAGTTTGCATTTATACCAAGATGGTATTTCCTATTTTGAGTAAATACCTGTGAGCGATACCATCTTATGTTAAAAACCATCTTATGTTGCTTATTGTGGCTTGCAAAGTTTTGTTACCTGACCCCATGTTCCGCTACTATTTGTTTGCCCAACATTTAACCCGCTGACTAGAGATTTCTGATCACAGGCCTGCCTTAGTTAATGTCAGGCTTGTGATCAAAAATCTCCCTGCCAGCTAGGTAATTGCTGGGCAAAAATGAGTAGCAGAACAGGGGGTCGGATAACAAAAACTTTGCAAGCCACAACACAACAAAAACGTTAAAAGAACAATACAAATGAAATACATGAGCTGCTTTATGCCTTTGTCTGATCTCACTGCATCTTTATTTATATTTATTTATTTTTTATGCTAGATTATTACTGCAGTGGAGCTGATTTTCAAATCACACTGCTTATAAGCTTGAATAGAGGCATAATACTGTCTCCTGTGCATAGTAATACACTTGTAATTTTTAACAAGTAAATTACTTCCAAGATATTGAAAAACAGGCAGCAAAATTTGACAAAATACCTCATGATGTCAGTACTAGTTGTTAACATAATGTGCAAAACCCAAACTACCCTTTTAAGCTTACAAGGTGTCCCTTATAGTTTTTCATTCAGTCTCTGACGCTTGTAATTGTAGGTGCTTCATTGGCATCAATCCCGAAAAAGGCACAAAGGCCACCCGGGGAAAGGTTGTCCCGAAAAAATTATCCACAGTGAATGCACATGTCTCCACACTATTGAAGAACCTAATCAACTTTCAGTGGGACTTCATAT
Organism: Onychostoma macrolepis; assembly: GCF_012432095.1. NCBI lineage: Eukaryota > Metazoa > Chordata > Actinopteri > Cypriniformes > Cyprinidae > Onychostoma > Onychostoma macrolepis. The sequence continues at coordinate 25,726,050 of NC_081176.1, read as the reverse complement.
AGGTCAGTGAGCTCTCCTCTTGTTTCTGTCTGTGTTGTTTTGATAGACTGATGTTTCCACATTAAACCACAAAGTTCATTTAAAAAAGTAAAAGTGTGCTAAAAAGAACAAAAGCAATACAACCTTTAAAAATGTTTCAGGAGAGTAAAGGAATGAAAATCAAAAAAATTAAATGCTATCAAATCAATAGACCAGTGGTTCTCAAATCTGTCCTGGAGAACCACCAGCCCTGCACATTTTGCATGTCTCCCTAATCTATCACACCTGATTCAACTCATCAGCTCATTAGTAGAGAATGCAAGACCTGAAGTGTGTCAGATATAGGGAGACATACAAAATGTGCAGTGCTGGGGTACTCTAGGACAGGTTTGAGAACCACTGAATTAGACTAACAACAGTTGATTCTATTGTAGCTGAACATTTGTCTGGGTGTTAGTTATTCAGTTTCATTACCATCTATACAAAAGGCAACATCTTAGGAATAATTTTGTGCTGTAATATAAACATGGACCATTCAGTGAATCTGAACAGTAGAAATGTGAAAAAAAAAAATAAATAGTCAGTGTTATGGAAAAATGAGTTGACTTGAGACATACAGGAAGCGTTTTGTTAGTCAACACTATCAGCAATCTCCTTGTTATCTGGGTTGTGCTCTACATTGACAATTCTAGAGTTATTTTGATAAAATATTTTGTTTGCTGATGTTTTACAGGGGTACCAGTTGGAATACCTCAGGAGACAACATGCAGCTAGGTCGTCATGGTTAAGTGGGTGTAAAATGACAAAGTCATTCACCTAGGACTAGAACTCTTAAAAGGTACACGAGCCTCCTCATTGGAATGTTTAAAAAAGTGCTGAAAAAACCCTGAACAAATGTTTTTTTTCACTAAAATGTTTCACTAAATTTGTTGCATGTTAGTGCAGATCCAAAAATGTTCAAAAAATGTTAAATGTTAAAATGTTTAATGTGTTTGACCTCAGGTTGTCATGTTTGGAACTTATTTTATGTTTGTGTCTGTTATTTATTTTTTATTGCCATTTGTTTTTATTTATACGTTTTTTTTTGTTTGTTTGTTTTTTGTTAGCCAAAATCTGTTTTCTTATATCCTTTAAGTGTTTGCTTTTTTAGATCTTTCAATATAATGTATTTTATGTAGATGTGTGTAGCCCACAGAACAATAATGTTCGACTGAAAAATCTAATTACAACATCATTGGTTACTTTAAATTCACTCTTTACAAAGGCATAAAATAGCATTAGATTTAAAAATATATTTAAAAAAAATGTGAAATAAATTAAGTAATGAATCTCCAGTCCAATTATTTCTATCCATTTTATGCCTTTGTACAATAAAGAGTGAATTAAAAGTAACCATAATGATGTTGTAAATTGAAATAATCACAGAAATGTACTGCATTTAATTATTACAGAAAAAAGCTGTTAAATAATTTACAGTATGAATACTGTAGAATTACAGTAGATTGCTGCCGACTCTGCTGCCAGTATTTTACTGTAAATAAAAAAAAGCAGAATTATACTGTATTTAATTCTTACGGTAATAAACTGTTAAATAATTTACAGTATGAATACTGAAAAATTACAGTAGATTGCTGGCGACTCTGCTGCCAGCACATTACTGTTTTTTTACAGGAAAATTTTTTACAGTGTGTGTAAAAATATTTGGTCGAGCAAAGTCAACAGCACCTGTGCTGCTCTAAACTCTAAAACTTCTTTAAAAAAAAATAGATTGGGATTTTCAAACTGGGGTCTGCAGGAAAGTACAGAAAAAAACAAAAAAACAATAAAATTACAAATAAATATACAAATAAGTTCAAATCAACTGCATTTGATATTGCCTCTGTTTCGTTCTGCATTCTAAAGACTAATTGGAAGTCAATTAATCACAATTATTTTATTGAACAGACAGTTATAATTTTAAATTTTTCTTTATGTACCTGCCTTTGTATTTTAGTGGGTCCCACAAGTGAATTATCATATTTTAGTGCCGGTGGCATCAAAACATTGATAACTCCTGCTTCAGATGAAATGTGTGTTTAGGAACGTTAGTGTTTACTATATCGTCTCTTTGTCATTTGGAAGACTTATGTTTTGGAATTGCTGTCTTAATCTGTATCTGCTGAAAATGTTTGTGAATGGTTGTCGATGTGTATATATATTTTTTTCTACCTCTTTAACCTTGAATGTAGAGTGTGCACATTATTATTTTTGTGAAGCCTGGTTGAGTTTTCCATGCTGTTGGACCAAGAAGATGATCAATTTTATAGGATATAGAGGACTTTTTTTTTTTTTAAAACAGAATCAGTTAAATGACCATAAGATAATAAAGTCTGATAGTGTGAAATGTCATGGCTTGTCAACCTTTTTTTCCTCTAATTCAGCACTTTTGTTGTGATTTATTTGAACAAAATGACAGTGTGAAGAGTCTGTCTCCTGTGCATTTTAAAATGTGTTTTATTTTGAGAAAACCTCTGTGAGTATATTCTGGCATTCAAATGGAAATCAGAAAAAAATAAAATAAAATGTGCTAACAAATGAATGACAGAATAGCTGGGTTTTACTACAGTCCATGAATGATTTCTTCCTCATGTATTTTCCTATTTATTATTTTCCTATACAGAATTTTCTTCTATATATATAATTTCAAACTCACATTAAATAGTGTCACTGTTGATTAATTAGGACTTAAGCACCATTTCCAGATACATCACAAATCTAATTAAACTTAAAAAAAAAAAAAAAAAAAAGAGAGAGAAAAGTTTTTTTTTTAATGGCCTGGTATGAGTCACACCTCACATTTCTATTTGGTACTGTACTGATAGCATAATTTTTAAATTAATAGGTTTTAATAAACAAACAAACAAACAAACTACTATATTATTTACTAGTATTATTTTCAACTCAACTAACCTGAAGTGCTAAACCAAAACCAGAAACATGTTCATTGGGTTTGGCTCTTGACAACCAACGACTCTCACCTTTGTCTAGAGTGGAGGTTAAACTGTGAAACCAGTGCAGTGTTTTTTCAACACCTTTGTGTTAATGAAGTTCTCACAGTTGTCTTAACCTCAAATGAAAGAGCAGCATTACAGGTGTGTCTGCTTTCATTGTTCACTAGCTCTACACATTTGGTGCACATTTAGCACTTGCCAAATGTGTTAGTTCACCCCAAAATTAAAATTTGCAGTTGATTTGCTGTTAATTTACTCACCCTCATGCCATCCAACATGTTTTTTTTTTTTTTCAGCAGAATAGTAAATCAGATTTTTAGGTGAAACCGTGGTCCTTGGTTATTCTTAAAGTGCTACACAGTAAAATCAGCAGTGTAATATTTGCAGTGTTAAAAGTTATTAATTCCCAGAGAGTTGAATTAACAATCTACAGTGTTAAACAGTACTGGTGTTCAGTGTTGTCACGATTTTAGCCCGATTTTTCACTCGCCGACAGGTTTTGATAAATCGCCGACAAACGCCCGACATCGGAGGCAAATCGGAGCTCGTTCACGCGAGTGAAAATCGCGCAGTGTGAATTATCAAAGACGCGATCTGAGAGAATCGCCGACACGTCGCCGACGCCCGTGAAATATTTGGCATGCTAAATATCTGGAGCTGTCGGCGATTCACAATCCTGCTGTGTGCAATGATTTCTGACTGAAAACTACATCACGATGACCTTCAGCCAATGAGAGACAAAGATACAGGGCAGAGGGAAGTTCCATGAGGAGTTATCATATCAGTATTTTAATTTGTACAATTATATCATACAGAAACAAGCACAAACGCTTGACCAGCCGCAACAACAGTTACTGCAAATGATTATTTACCACTCTTTGCAGAACACAATCCCTGTTCCCTGCATCCCTCCTGCATAATCTGTTGTTGTTTTTGTAGCTGGAAATCAGCGCACAGACAATTTGCGGGCTATATATTTTTAATACTTCCAGTCTCGCTCCAGAACAACGGGCTGAGGCATGTAGGTTTTCGCGTTATTTCCTTATCACTTCTCGCGTGTGTTTTGTTGTGAAACGTAGTTTGCGGATCAGACAGAGTTGTCGGCGATTCTTCCTATTGTGAAATCGTGCAATGTGAAAGCCCCTGTCGCCGATCCATCGTGCAATGTGGACACAGCAGGGACTGAATGCTACCCAGACAGTCACGCAGTGTGAAAACAACAGCGATCCGACGTGTTTGAAAATCGTGCAGTGTGAATTCGGCATAAGTTGGATTGCTTTTCTCTTTATAAATTTACATGGGAGAAATACTTTTTGTTGATAATGTTACTCAAAATTTGATTGGTGGTGAACACATTTAGAAATTACTAACTGCCAGTGTTTTTGTCGGGTGTACAGTGTTAAGTTCGTGAGGTGTAGAGATGCAACGTTAGCCTGTGTGAAAGTTTCTAAAGCGGGTTCGATTTCCTGAAATAGTGATTTTACTTGTAAAATAATTTTTGGAATGTGTTTATAATTTATGTTATATATATACTTTTAGCTTCTTTCATTTTGGTTCGATGACAGATCCTCTCTCCTTCATTCCCGCCGAGGCCTGGTTTTACTACGAGTCTGAAGCAGACACATTTGGGCGGTTTTCTACTCAGAGGAGAGAATTCATCAAATGTTAAATTTATATTTGTTTTTGAAAGCACTGAGTGCTTTGAACCGGTAATAGTGGGACTGTTAAACATTTACGTGCTAACAATTTCGTTTTTGTGACATAACACCGTGTTGAAGTGTCGCGTCGCGTCAAGTCTTTCTGCAGACGGAGCTGTGTAACGCGGGACATTTACCAGTCATTTAATTGGCGTTATCTAATGCAAAACTGTGAAATTAGAGCGCGTTTAAAAACTTAAATCCGTCAGTCTTTCAATTTCTTTCAGTGCCCATGCAGAGCATGCTTGAAACCAGTCTTTATCAATTCATATAGCATGCTATTTTGGGTAAATAATGTCCTAAATATTTCCAGATGTACAAAGTTAAGTTTTAATTTAGAAAGATATGTCTGAATCTATCTGTATTTTCTTTTCACATTATAAATAATAAATTAATAGTAAGATAAATTCTGAACGTGTTAATTTATTCTAACGTAGTACACCATGTTCATTTTAAGATGCCTTATTACTCATGTTACTCATTAAAATTATATAAATGTGTTTAATAATCAGATTAAATAAATACTTAAATTGTTTCAGGAATACCTCCATGTGAATATTGCACAAGGTTTTATGTCTATTAACTTTAACAGTCGTTTAATTGACCCTAGAATTAAGGATGTAAATAAAAATAAGTTTATGATTTGACACCCGTATTATAGACAGCTCTCAGCATACTCAAAATTAGGGGTAATCATAATTATTTTACCATATTTACAGTCCTAATGTAAATTAAATTACTGAAATAAGTGTTTTTTATTTTTATTTTTCAATAGAATTGGCCCAGACGTCTGCAGTGTCAAGTGAAGGAAGCTCCTCTCATAAGATTGCAAACCTGGAGTCTGATGAGCGTCAGTGATGGAAGCCCTTCAAGAAAGGAGCAGAATGCTGAAGATGAAGCCAGAATTGTGAGTCTGTGTCACCTGGAATTTACTAATTATTAATTTAAGATATCAAAACACATAAAGCCCAAAAATGAAAACTTGTCGTCATTTCTCACTCTCTGTCATTCCAAACCTGCAAGACTTTCATTCATTTTCAAAACACAAATGAAGATAATTTAAATGAAATCTGAGAGATTACTGTCCTTCCATTGACAGTCTACATAACCACCACTTGAATGCAAGAAGTTCATAAAGAGATCATAAAAGTAATCCAAATGAATCGAGCGGTTTAGTCACAATTTTTAGTCACGCTTTATACATTGAACAGATTGAATAATAATTTCACAGATTGAATAAATTTTTCACATTTAAACATTGATCAGGGATCATAAACAGAAAATTTGGACTAAACCACATGATGCGTATGGATTAGATCTCTTTATGGATTAGATCTCTTTATGAAGTTTATGAATTATCAAAGTGGTAGTTGCGTGGACCGTCAATCAAGGACAGGAATCTTATATTCTATTAAAATGTCTTCCGTTGTGTTTCAAAGATAACGAAAGTCTTGGTTGAGTAAACCATGGAATTTCATTTTTGAACTAACCCTGTAATAAAAGAATGTGGCCATATGCGTCTTGTGCTTGTTCACTTGTGCATCACCCAAGATGCATGCTAATGCCAGGTGTGAGCAGAGCCACTGTGTGACTACACAATCAGTTTAGCAGAATGGTTCCTGAGAGAGATATTGTCATTATTTTATTTTTTATTTTTTCCCAAGACCTTCAAGGACACGATTGACCTCGGAATCAGCTGTAAAGGAGGATGAAACCGATGTTTAAGGTTAGACTATATTTCAGAATAAGATTATCTATATTCATTTATTATCTATATTCTGTGTTAATGCATTTTTTGCTGAAGTTGTCATATCTGTTATTTAGAATGGGACAGCGATGTTGCATCAATTTGTCTCCTTCATTTGATTCCACCATCACCACAAGGCTGCAAGGGACCTGGAGAAATGTCCTCCTATCAAGCTGAAAAATATCTTCAAATAGGTACATTTCTGTCACACTCTGCCTCAAAATATTGCCAGATGTGTTGTATATGAAAGCCTAATAAAAAATAAACTCAATTGGAGAGCTGACCTTAATTGTTAGTTTTGTCTTTGATCTGCAGGCACTAATAAGAACACCTTGATTGCATAGAAGAGACCACACAGCCATACCTGCTCGCTGATGGGACAACGAGGAACAGCGTTCATGGATGCTACACAACTGTCGACAAGTATCTTGCTGCAGTCTTGTTCAAACCTGTCATATTTGTTAATGTCTAGGTAAATTTGATGATTTTATGTGTTTTATTAACTATGTTATGTTTCCGTGCAACACTTAACGAATGTGACTGACTAATTAACCTCTACACATCTGGTATATGCTTTAAAGTTGCCACTTTGCCCATTTGTTAAATAAACGTTGGAATTTGTACATCTGTCTGAAGACTCTTGATTTTATGTCTAATCTTGTACATTAACACCATACAATAGCATTTTTATTTTTGCACTGAAAAGAATACTTCATTATTAACACTTAAAGGATTAAAACAACACCAGGGGTGTTAAATACCCCAGAGTGTAAAATTTGAACAACAATTGCAAGTGTAACAATTCACACTCGGAGTGTAATTTTTCTACACTGTAAGGTGCTATATTAACACTAAAAATTCAACACTATGAATGGTGTACTTTTTACACTAGACAGATTGGGACCATATATGATCTTTAGTAGTGTTAAAATTGACACTTTAAGTGTTAAACTGACACTGCGTTTTTTACTGTGTAGTCAGTGGCTATCTGCAAATGAGTCAAAAAAGCATATCAGGGAACAAAATTAATAGCAGTGAGTTCCTGACGATATATTTAAGTCTTATGAAGGAAAATGATCGGTGTGTGCAAGAAATGTAACTGTTGCGTTTTTGTTCCGTTTTCCCCTTTTTGGTAGTTCCTATTCTTGTTAAGTTCCTTGATTACTCCTCACCTGTTTCTTGTTCTCCCTGATTAAGTTCCATGTCTTTATAAGCCCTGTGTCCTCCCTTCGTTTTTGTCTGCTGTTATATGTCATTAAATGTCATTTTGGGTTTTGTAATTATTAAAGACTGCTTCATTGAAGATTATCCTTGTCTCCTCGCTGCTTCATCCCCAGCACACCGTGATAGAACAGCAGACCATAAAAATAACGAGGGGCGCTTCTTTTCCCCAGTTTTTTGTTTTTCCCTGTTTCTCCCACGGCATGGAAACCGCCGCACGATTTGCTGCCCTAGCCTATCGAGATCTCCCCTTCTACGAGTACACTGGGGAGTTCTGTGGATGACGCCGCACTCAATTGTTTGTTCTGGCTCGGGGCCAATTGCCATCGCCCCATGGACCTGGGAAGTGTCCGGGCCTGAGCCAGAACCAGCCCGTCAGCCGCTCCCCACTCTAGCCCACCGTCAGTCGCCCTCCAGTGCCCACTCCTCGCAAGCACCCTCCAGGGCCTGCTCCTCCAGTGTCCGCGCTTCCAGAGCGCCCCCAAGTGCCCACTCCTCCAGAGCGCCCACCAGAGCTGTAACTGGAGCGCTGAATAGTTGGTAAAAACCAGCACCACATAATCATGTACGCTGGTATTTTGGCTCATTTCGAGTCGGGGTGACTGTTAGGTACTTCTGAGAGTGAGTTTTGATTGAGTAACTTGTAAATGTGCTGCTCAAGCCGCGAAACGTTTCAGACTCCAGTTCACTAAAAAGAACCGGTTCAAAAGAATGATACATTTGCAAACAGTCTGGACCATTTGAATTAGCCTACACTATGAATTTGAAACACTGTTGAAGGAAAAAAGAAAAAAAGAAAGAACAAATAAATAATTTGTATTTATTTTATTTATTTTCACATTTATTTATTGATATATATTTGTCTGTATGGTCATGAAAGTGAAACAATAACTAAGAACTAGTCAGAAATCATATCTCTAATGTGTTTTCATGATAGGCATGATAACATTTTACACATTTATAACATATTTATAGGCCTAGCCTAAATGTTTTATCCAATAGAGGGCGCCATTCAATAGTGAGACAAACGCACTCTATAAAACTCAGAAAGAGGATCCTTTAGTCGAGTGGTACTTTTGTAAGTGGTGATGATTTATAATTGACAATAAATGACAAAATTCTTCTAGTTTTCAGCATAAACCTCACTATATTTAGTTGTTTGTGCTAGTTTGCAATTTGATATCTTAATGACCTTATTCAAAACAAGGCTAATATCTTAAACAGTTTCGGGATGTTTAAACACCATTTCTTAAAAACATGGCAAAAATACCTTATTTGTCATACAAGTTGGCAAAAAGCACATTTGCAACTTTCCCTGAGGATTCTACACTGTAAAAAGTGATAAGTTTACTTCACTTAAAAAAAAAATTGAGGAAACCTGTTGCCTTAAAATTATTAAGTACATAATAATTTTTTAAAAAAAAGTTAAGTGAACTTCACAATTCAATTAACTTATTTTAGTAATTATCATTTACTTAAAAAATTTCAGGCAACAGGTTTCCTAAATTTTTTTAAGTTAAGTCAACTTAAAGCCACTATTTTCTATTTCAAACTTTCACATACCATCTTTAGGTTATAATAACATTAAAAATTCAAATCCAGATTTTGATTTTCGAAGATTTATTATAAAAGAGATCCCCCAAAATGCAATCCATTTAATCAATATAAAAGTTATTTTTCATATTGAAACTAAAAGGATAAAATAAAATAAAATTTCATCATGAACAAGAACATGAACAACAAATATCACATTAGACCACAGAAATTCCAAAATGACATTTCCCTTACATTCAACTTCCAGTGCATTCATCTTTACCATGTTACATTCATTTATTTGACTAGTTCTATACGCTGTATTAACAAAAATAGTAATGGCATTAATAAAAACACTTACACTGACAAGCTACGCAATATCGCGTTCATAATCGCAGATGAATCGCATTCGATTATGAACGCGATGTAGCTTGTCAGTGATCTACGGCTCTGTGTATTAAATGCCGCTCCATCTGAAAGCACGTGATGGAGATCACGGAACCGGCTTTACTGACGAGATGCGCATGACAATCACATGCGATTTATCGTGCAGCCCTTTTTGTTTGTTTGTTGATCACAAAGTACAAAGTAGATGAGGAAAACTCGGATGCCGGGTGTATTCAAAGCGCCGCCATTACTGTCTACAGTGCGTGGAACGGTGCGCTGTGATTGGTTGAGCGGATATATCGCGATCTGCAGAGAAGACTGGCGTTTGTCGTGGTTTGGAAAAAAAGGGGAAAACATGACAGAATAACACGACGGATATCGCATTTTGTTTAAAATTAAAAATTGACTTTTCAATACTGACCAGATACAATACTGATTTTGCTGTTAACAATTTTTTTTTTTTTTTTTTTTTAAATGGCGTTTATCGCGTTTTGGAACAAAACTCTTCATATATATATATATATATATATAATATATAATATATAATATATATATATATATATAATATATAATATATAATATATATATATATATATATATATATATAATTTATTTTATTTTTTATTTCCCCTTCAAAAGATTTTCTGTTACTTTATCACACTCTGGTATGTTCAAGTGTTTGCTTTTTGGTAATGTTTTTTGCTTTTAGGTAGTTATTTGATGCAATAAAAATAGGATGTGCTTGGTCAAACGCTTCAGATATACAGAGGCTGTCCACTCAAGCTTGTTTCTGCTACTGAATGAAAACAAAAAAGGTAATTGCGAGTTTTTATCTCACAATTCTGATTTCTTTTTTTTCTTTTCAGAATTGCCTGATTTAAGCTCGCAGTTGCATGTTATAAAGTCACAATTGTGAGATATAACCCTGCAATTCTGAGTGTTTTTGTGTACTTCCATAAATAGGAGCTGTACTGAGATAGCTGCCCGAGAGGCATTTCAAAGGTGGCCACAGAATGAGATGACTACGGCTTGTCTAAATACCCACACTTGCGGTCTTGGCCAATTGAGAGCATGTGGATGCAACAGGAAGTAAGTGCGCAAGACTGTCCCAGGTCTTAAAGGAACACTCCACTTTTTTTGGAAATAGGCTCATTCTCCAACTCCCCCAGAGTTAATAAGTTGAGTTTTACCGTTTTTGAATCCATTCAGCCGATCTCTGGATCTGGCGATAGCACTTTTAGCATAGCTTAGCATAGATCATTGAATCCTATTAGACCAGTAGCATCGCGTTCAAAAATTACCAAAGAGTTTCGATAGTTTTCCTATTGATAACTTGACTCTTCTGTAGTTATATCGTGTACTAAGACCGGCGGAAAATGAAAGGTTGCGATTTTCTAGTCCGATTTTGCTAGGAACTATACTCTCATTCCGGCGTAATAATCAAGGAACTTTGCTGCCGTAACATGGCCGCGGCAGGCGCAGTGATACGCAGCGCCTGAAAGTAGTCCCCAGCCAGGTACCTGGTTATAATATAGCTGGGGACTACTTTCAGGCGCTGCGTATCACTGCGCCTGCTGCCGCCAAAGTTCCTTGATTATTACGCCGACTGGGAGTATAGTTCCTAATCATATCGGCCTAGAAAATCGCAACTTTTCATTTTCCGCCGGTCTTAGTACACGATATAACTACAGAAGAGTCAAGTTTTAAATAGGAAAACTATCGAAACTCTTTGGTCATTTTTGAACGCGATGCTACTGGTCTAATCGGATCCAATGATCTATGCTAAGCTATGCTAAAAGTGCTATCGCCAGACACGGAGATCGGCTGAATGGATTCAAAAACGGTAAAACTCAACTTATTAACTCTGGGGGAGTTGGAGAATGAGCCTATTTCCAAAAAAAGTGGAGTGTTCCTTTAAAAGCACCAAAGAGCAATGCTCTTAATGCACACCAAATCCACATCTCGAATATCGCTCCGGAATGGTATTCGTGGCTAAGTGTATCCCATCATGCATACCGAAATGAACTGTAACCCAGTATTTTTGGGAACTCATTTCCCTCTCATAAAGGGGTAGGTTAGAGGTTTTGGTAGGTGTACTTTGTCTAAAATGTTCCAGGACCAACAAAGATGCTGATACAGTCTTGAAAGCATAGAGCTCTTTTGTATTTTGGAGCCATTCCCTTTGGAACATCCTGATTTTAGAATGGAAGGTCACGAGTTGTAAAAAGAAGACACATGAAAAGGCTCTCTTATTTTATTCTACCAAACTCAGCTAAACTAAACTAAACTAAAATAAAATAAAATAAAGTTTTCAGGAATTAACAAATGATATGTTAATTTAGATTTGTTTGTAAAATAATATGCATAATATAATATTAAAATATAAATAAATTACAGTTTAAGTTTTTATTTTATTTTTATAGCTAGTAAACTAGTAATACAACACATTCTCAACAATTATGCTTTAAGCAGTGTATTAGTAGTTAGTATGCTACACTCCAAGAAAAGTCTGTAAAAATAGGGCACAATCTACTATGTTAATATGAAAGAAATTTCCGTATTGTTTTCTTTACCTGCATTTTAAATTATGCATTGTGTTTTCGGGTTACAGTGGATAATGTCCTGGAAAATTACTAGTAGCCTATCTTTTCCATTTTTCTTACAGCGTACTAACTGATCAACAATCTCAAGTACAAGCTACTAACAAAGTGTATCATAAATGAACAATTATTCAGTTATTATTATTATTAAATTGAAGAATTGCAAATGGCAGCTAACTCGATTCACGTGATGTGTGTACTGCTAGTGTCACGGTTCATAGATCCAATGTCTCTCTCTAGTCTCGTGCTTTGTTGTTTACATGTGTGTGAGTGTGGGAGTGGGTGTGTCCGGATCGTTACTGTTGATCAGTATCCAGCTGCAATCACTCTTCATCACCAGCTGCCACTCATCTCACCTCCTATAAATACTTACCACCTTCTCATCTCCTTTGTCAGATCGTTTCATGAAGTCTAGGTTGTCTGATCCTGTGTCCGTCCTCGTGTCCCGTCTTTAGTTCCTGTGTTCCGGTTTCACGTGTTGTTGGATCGTCTTTATGTCTGGCTCACGTCATCCGTCATCAGAGCACGCTGCACTTCATCCATCACGCCACGTCTGATCATCAAAGTCCCTGTGCCACCGCCTGCATCACCCGGATCTATCATCATCATCCTCATCTATTCTGACTTCAAATAAAGAGTTTTTACTTGCATTTGTATCCTCGTATCTGACGTAACAGCTAGGCATCTTTAGTTTCCTCTTTTTGTGTATTTTGGATGGAAAATGTGTGTCTTTTTATTGTCCGAGTCACTTATCAAAAGTTGCTAAAAGTTACCAAATAAATTTTAAAAATTGCTAAATTTGTTGCTAGATGCTTTTGGAAAGTTATGCATTTACATAAATTGTACATAAAAGTCAAATAAAATATCCTGAAACTTCATCATGTATTGTTTAGTAGGCCTACATCAAACTGTAAATTGAATGAGAATATGAAAGCAGTGAATGCAAAACATTGTTTGAAGTCAGTTGTATATAAATAAAACAACAGGATATACTATTCTATAATATAAGATATAATATCATATGTAAACACATAATTAAACACACAATACGAGCTTTATGTTATGCATTTTAAAAATATATTTTCAAAATGTATTTCAATATATTTAACAGTGTTTCACATATATGTGAATATATTACCTTTCTGTATGGGAAAACATTGGGATTTTAGTCAAAAATATTTGAAATGGATTTTAAATGTGGGTCAAGATCGGCAATACTTATGTGGCCCACATATCTACATTTGACATCTGGCCCATGTCTTGTGTGCCGTCTTAAACCCGGTACCACCTCCGCCAAACCCGGGCCATGTTTGGCCCACATGCTGTATACCAGTGCTGGATGAATGCCAGCTGTGCCAGATGCATGCCAAATCTGGGCCAAATTTGTTTGCTGATCCATACACGTGAACCTTTCACTGAAAAGGCTGATTGACTCACAGTAGTTCTGAATCTCCGAACTCTACAATTCCCACTTTCTGCCCCTCTTATCTTTGCCCCATCACTACTGTGTTTTTCATCACTACAAGTCATACACTTAAATACTGTTTTTATAAGTGAAAAAAAAAAACAAGATTAAACCTTAACAAATCATACTTTTTAAGTATTTGACAATGATGCCATTTCATTGGTTTCTGATCCATTACTTTTACATTCATTTGTAATTCACGGCACTGTTATTTGTTCTTCAGTTGAAACAGAGGAAAGTGAAGTAGCTTGATTTCTTTTTCTCAAGTGAAATATGCTGAAACCGGCTATAAGCCCTATTGACAATACTAATAAAGCTACTACAATTGAAACCCAGAGCAATGATTTCCCCACACTGTCTGCCCCGTTTTCTTCTTGATCACTGGATTTGTTTCCTTTTTCTGCTTTTGATTCTACAACAAAACAGTAAAGAAAACAACATCAACATTACACTGTGATAAACACAACAGATCCGTCCATCATGTATATACATCAGCATTCAGACTGGACTATCAGTAGTTGATCAAACACTTATTAACACTTTTTAAATTAAAATCATCATACATAAATTAACCAGTTTTGCAGACCTTTTATGATCAGCTGGACAGTCTTCTGTTGAGAATCAGATGGGTTTGTGATGTAGCAGATGTATTTTCCCTCATCAGCGTGAGTGACAGCAGCAAGTTTGACGGAGAAGTTTCCTCTCAGACACTCATCAGGAAATGTTTCAACTCTGTTCTTGTACTGTGGGTCTTGTCCTACTAATGAATGTTCACCCTTAATTATACTATACATAATTGTGTCATTGTTGTCTCTCCAGTGCACATCAGTGTCTTGAAGTTTAAGATCATGTTCAGCTGAAGAACACAGCAGGACAACAGAACCACCAATAACACCCTCTACTATGCCCTGCAGACACACTGAAATCACACAAACATTAACTGTAAACACACTGGTTTGCATTTATACATGATGTGTGAATTTAACTTTTAAATTTAGTTTGTTTCTTGCTCACCGTTGTTTATCAGCACGGCAAACACTAAGATGAAGCAGCAACTGCACAAACAGAAAAAAATGTGGTTAAAAAAGGCAGGAGATTATGACACTAGTAATTCCAACATCATGTGTTTGATTGCCACAACTTTAATATTTGTGAGACTTATTCTGCAGTATTGTGGTTGAATAATTTCATGTAAGTCAAATAAAACGGCATGCTCTGAGACACAAAAGATAGTAATACAAAATGCTATTGCAAAATGACTAAATAATATGTGCAGTTTTTTGCTTGCAGATAAACTTGTTGATTAATGATAAATTAATGATGCTTAAAAGATCTTCCTCTTAATTCTACTTTAAATAAGGCATTTGAAAACCTACAAACTACATCAAGTCCTCGCTGATACACGTGTTTGTCCAAATTGCACTTCGTTGAAAATTCATCAAACATACCTGATCATCTTGGTGCCCTGATAATGCTGATATGTTTTATTTAAATATATTGCATATAAATATTTCTGAAATTAAGATTGAAAACTATTTTTTCAAAGCACACAGAGTGTCATAAAACTCTTCCGTATTAATATATAATGCATGCTACGGATGATATCAGACGGAAGTGACGTCAACATTAACCAGGCGGAATGATCATAAATTCACACCAGATATTTGTTAATCGCTCTCAAATTTACTTCTAGGACTACTGAGACACAAGTTGACTTTCAAAAGTTGTTCACATGTAGACCTACTCTTGATCGTCTACTCAATCTTCACCATTAGTAATACTGAACATGTCTCTGCCATCCGTTACTGCCTGCAATGATCTGTCTGTTATGTCTGGTCCCATTTAAATAGCAGTAGCCTACCTTATTTTAATTTACAGCACTAAATTATAAACTAACATTTGATTAATAGTATATTTTGTTAGCAATAGCATTAGTTTAAGCAACAACAACAACAACAACAATGAACCCAAATGAGCTTTTTGCTCAGAAGGTACATAATTTATTGAATTCATTGTTAAAAATAGAAATCTTTGTAGAATGTTCTTTACTTATAGCAAAAAGTAACAATGTATTTGATCCACACACAACTAGATTATTTTCTCTCTGTAGATTGTTATCCTGTCTAACCAGCTAAAGCTAGACTGAACAACCAGACTTACAGCTCCTAATGAATCAGTTTTCTTAAAACTGATAAAACAAACATCATCTTGCAATTGATATTAATCTATTTATTTGTAATGTATACAATTAAGGCTGCTTTTATGGGGAATAAATGATATTTCTACAAACACCAAAGCAGTTAGCTTCCATGCTATACTGTAACGATAGCATGTGTCTTTGACGATCTGAAATATTTACCCCAAAATTCAATAAAAACATACCTGTTTGCCATCGTATTTTGGTTTTTCGAAGTGACCACTCAAATTACAAACTAAAATCTAAATATCTAAATTTACAACACATTTTAGAGAATGATCTATGATGTCAATATGGCACCCACATGAAAGCGCATGCGTATGCAAGTACATTTTCAGGTGTCTTAACTGTCAACTAATTTTGGCTAGAATTAGGGTGACCATATGTCCTCTTTTTTTCTTAAAATGTCCTGGCCAGGATTTTAAAATCACTTTAAATGTATGGATTTTGGCTTTGAAAAAGTAGTTTGATTGAAGAGTAGTTTGACCAATAGTATGCAGGCATTGTGTGAGAGAAGGTGGGATCTACAGAGAACAGTCAAAGCAATGCAAATGCACATACATATAATATATGAGGACTGTAGAGAGCATGCCAACAGGTCAAAATCCTGGACATTTAGAATCCCCAGTTAGGACACGTCCAGGATAAAGCGGACGTATGGTCACCCTACTAGAAATATCATTCAATTTACCATTAACAGCTAATTGTTTTGCCGAAAGCATTTGAGCAAAAGAGGTCACAGAGAAACTGTCTATTGTTCTTACTACTAATATCTTAAGATATTATTTAATTATTGTACAATATTGTTATAATATTGTCCAATCAACGTTCTGCAATAAAAAATAACTTATTATCAACATCACTGCTCACAGAATCCACCCACCATGTCGTCCTGGTTAGTTGTTCATGTCTATAGTTTTGTGACAGGTAATATATATTACCGAATAAGACTGAACTTATAGAACACAAGTAACAGTTTGATCTGACAAATGTTTTACGCACCTTTAATGAAGATCTCTGGGTCTTGTGCTTGACTTCTGAAGATAAAATACATCCTTCTTGATTCTTTTTCTAAGATGAAATATTGTTTGTTTCTAGTTACATGTTGTACTCAGTGACAAATACTGTAGTTATTTTCTTCAGGTGAAATCTTGCAGATGCCAAAATGTTTCTGTCATCCTGTCGCTCAGGTTTGAAAGTTAAATGGCATCACAGGAATTCAGAACTTCTATTTTGGGAGCATCCAGTTCTTCAGGTTTCTTCTAAAGAAGAGAAAATAGATGATAATAAACTAAATAATAACTTCATAGTTTTTAGTGTGAAATTTCCTTCAAAAACGTTTCTCACCACCATAAATATAGATGACAACAACAGAAATAATAATAAATAAACAAAGATGGAAAATGAATGCTTCCTGTCAATCAATCAATCAATCAATACAATTTTAATGCAATTTACAACAGTGGGATAAAACTGTTCTTAAAGTAACTCACCTTTTGCCTTTGCACATTTGAAAAGGAGTTTCTTCAAAGTGACTTGCCGTGTTCTATCTAATCTTCTCTGTGTTGTGTTGTGTTGTGTTGTGTTGTGTTGTCTGTCTACTGCTAGAACTCTGACAGACTGAACAGGTGATGAGGAGACAGAACTTATCTAGTCTGACAGGAGGAGCAGATAAACACCTGATCACAGCTAACCATTACAGAAATGCCAAGCCATCTCCAGTACAGATTTCATATCTATCTATCTATCTATCTATCTATCTATCTATGATCTCTAACTCTTTGCTTGTCTTGTAACGACCAAAGAAGCCGTCCTGGAGCTCTCTGTTTGACCTGACACAGACGGAGGTCATCCCTGAATTCTGCCTGCTCTGAAACGTTCATGGAGATTGTAAATGAACTGTCTTTTTGTTCTGTATTCTGAATTCTCTGTGTTTCCTGTGATGGCCACAGAGCTGTTACAGTTCAACAGTTCTTTAAGTGTTATTGCTGACAGGGTACCACGTTCGGTAAGACAAACACAGTGATCATCATGATTATTATCTGTGAGAAACTGTATCAACACAATCAAGAACAGTAGCATAATAACACTATCTGTACATCGAGAATGACACTGGCCATTAAGACGGCTATGCTATTTTGTTCCGTCTTAGTAGTTAAACTCTTACAAAATCATGCTAAAATATTAATAAGAGCACTAGACTAAGGTCTTACAAAAAAAAAAAACAGAAATACTAACTAATAAAAATTATTACAGTAGGCCTAATAAGTATTGTTGCATGACTAATAAACAAATAATAAAATGATCCATCCCTATGTAGTAAAGTATTAACATTTTGATGCAATAAAATGGTCCAATTTAACAATGTCCATCTTTAACAGTTCATAACAGTTACGTAACTGTTCACAAACATCTGAATGTCTGTCTCTTCTATAGTTTATATGTAGTGTATACTGTATAATGAGTGGCATTTATGTAGAAAATCAATTTCTATAGACATGTTAGTATCTAACAGTGACTTACCTGAAAAGAAGTCTAAGCCTGCTAGACCTTGTGTTAGTAAAGGCTAATTCTACTTTGAATTATTGTTTTTGTTTAAAGGTAAATATTTAAGAGAAAGTTTTTTTTAGCAAGAATATTCTCATACATCAAATTTTACAAACATATCATTAAAATAGTTATTCTGAACATCCAAACTCCTTCATATTACTTCATCTATAAAGATATTTTAAACACAATATTTATGTGACAGACTGTTTTGGAAATCAATGTTTGTTGTAGCTGTAAAAGGTGTGCTGAATCAAGTGCACAATGAAGGAGCTGAATCAAACGTCTTTTAATAACAAATCCACAAAGAGAAAACGCAGGAGTAAATGTGGCACAAACGCTAAACAGTCAATACTGGACAAAGGGACTGAATGAGACACAGGGCTTAAATAACCTGGATAAATGTAATCGAGGAGTAACAGAACAGGTGTGTTCAGATTAGTAACCTATGAGACTAATGGTGGGAAAACTAGAAAAAAAGGAACAGGTAAAACTAAACACAGGAAGAAGAAACACTACAATTGAACAAAAACAGGCTTGCATGTTGTAACAGTACCACTGTTTCTTTGGTAGCTTCCCTCCCCGTCACTAGGGGGGAGTAGGGGAAGGTAACCATTCTAGCTCACCCTTTTATAAGGAAGTGAATAAGATTTTAGCCATGTGCTTTGGCAGGGCTAGGAGCTCATCTTTGTTCAAGCTGTTGTATGGGCCCTATTTTGAGGAACATTATTGTTCTTTCAGCTCAATGTAAGTGATGTTTTTGGTGGGATGGATTGTGTATATATGTATATGGAATGTTTCATGTTTGGTCTGATTATTATTTAATTTTGTTTGTATACAGAGGGTTTTCTTTTGTGGGTGTATGGACTGTCCCAACCATCAACTATAGTAAGAAAAGATTAAGGACTATTTCATCCCGAGTACTTGTTTGGACTGATTATTCTTGGGATATTCCTTGATGCTTGTTCTGGAATGGGAAATGGATTCTTAATATGGACATTAACCACTGTGAGCTCCATCATCACTTTTCATCTGTGATCTTTTTGCATTCTCTACCCCTTTAAGAGGAGTGTTGTTTCATATCTGTATGTGGTCAGGTTTAATGGTTCTTTCAAAGAAGGTTTGTTATTTATTTTTTTTTTAATTTAAATTGTAATGGGGTTAAAAACTTTAAAATACAGTTGATTTTGTCAACTGTGATTTTGTGTGACTCTGGTTGTTTTACTATAGCCGGTGTTACAATGTGACAGTAGAGTTTATAAATTTGTATAGGGCACAAAACACCTTTTTTCGGTACAGAGGTTGTGTTGAATGATATGCAAGGTTACAAATAAAGGCATCATCCACTCATTTTGTGGAGTGTGGTTAATGTAGTTGTGCTCTTCTGACATCAGTCTGTAGAGCTGTAGCAGCTCTTAACCCTGAGAACAATGATCTGTAATCTTTTCACTCAGGACTCCTGGCCTGTTATTCTTACACTGGCAAGCCACTCAGACAGAAATTCCCAAAAGGATAAAAAAGGCTGGGGAAGTTATGAAAGATGGTTGAAATACAGCTGCAAGCCTGTATAGCTCCAACCCTGTTCCTGGAGATCTACCTTCCTGCAGATTTAAGTTCCAAACCTGCTTCAACACAACTGTGTTTGATTAGGGTTGAAGCTGAGCTCTGGAGACATTTGTTGATACAAAATTTTACTACAAAACTCAAAATGGTCGACACTCAAAAAGGCCGACATAGGAAAATTAAGTATTTTTCGATTCTGTGTGCTGTTCAGAATCTAACTGGACCAATCTTATAATTTTTGGCCAAACTGGTCAGAAGTTATTAGCAGAAATATAACTTTCGACCAGTAGGTGACGCTGTGGAGAAACTACTCGGTTGCCCTCAGGTCATGCTTGTTATAACACATACCAAGTTTGGTCAGAATCCGCTAAAGTATTGCGGAGATAGCCTCATGTCCATTTTTACACACATTGTCAAATTTGTTAACACACTTTTTGAAAACGGTTTGGTATATCAAAAACTTCTGATAACTTTTTGCCAGAATGCTCTGAAGATGATCCGAGCCAATTTTGGTGAAAATTGGACAAACTGTCTAGGACAAGTTCGGAAAAGTAGATTTTTCAGAAAATGGTATGCATTTGACTCGGCATGAGCCAAGGTCTTTCAGACCTTATGGTTCAACAGTTATTAGCAGAAATTAATAATATTAATTGGAAATAGTTTTAGTGAAATTAACAGTTTCTGAGAGACAATAGTTTCTACACCTAATTTTTTTCAGTTTGGTCTGGTTTTGTCCGATGTACTGTTACATTTTAAACGGTTTGCGATTGTAAGTGCAGTTGAAATAAAATGTAAAAAAGATATACAGTGTATATATAGATATAACAGGAAAGAAAACAACAGTAAGGAGAAGTCAGTTCCATTGTTTAATGAAGAATGTGGAGAGGCTATACACTTGTGTACTTCTACTTATACGTATGTACAAATTAAGCAAAATAATCTACTTCGTTACTTTTAAATCATAGTTCGTTACTGAGTACACCCAAAATTTGAATTGATATTCAAACATTTGATAGCTCTTCAGTAGCCAATAAAGGTATCTGATCGTAAACAGACCAATAAAAGCCCTGATATCTGAACCGCGGGAAAGCCACCGCTGCAGCAGGGTTGAAGACCTGATCGGACAGTGAGGGAACTCAGCGTAATACAGGTGCATCTCAATAAATTAGAATGTCGTGGAAAAGTTCATTTATTTCAGTAATTCAACTCAAATTGTGAAACTTGTGTATTAAATGAATTCAATGCACACAGACTGAAGTATTTTAAGTCTTTGGTTCTTCTAATTGTGATGATTTTGGCTCACATTTAACAAAAACCCACCAATTCATTATCTCAACAAATTAGAATACTTCATAAGACCAATAAAAAAAAAAGTATGTTCATTTACTGTATATGTACTCAATACTTGGTAGGGGCTCCTTTTGCTTTAATTACTGCCTCAATTCGGCGTGGCATGGAGGCGATCAGTTTGTGGCACTGCTGAGGTGGTATGGAAGCCCAAGTTTCTTTGACAGTGGCCTTCAGCTCATCTGCATTTTTTGGTCTCTTGGTTCTCATTTTCCTCTTGACAATACCCCATAGATTATCTGTGGGGTTCAGGTCTGTTGAGGTTGCTGGCCAGTCAAGCACACCAGCACCATTGTCATTTTACCAACTTTGGTGCTTTTGGCAGTGTGGGCAGGTGCCAAATCCTGCTGGAAAATGAAATCAGCATCTTTAAAAAGCTGGTCAGCAGAAGGAAGTATGAAGTGCTCCAAAATATTTTGGTAAACGGGTGCAGTGACTTTGGTTTTCAAAAAACACAATGGACCAACACCAGCAGATGATATTGCACCCCAAATCATCACAGACTGTGGAAACTTCACACTGGACTTCAAGCAACTTGGGCTATGAGTTTCTCCACCCTTCCTCCAGACTCTAGGACCTTGGTTTCCAAATGAAATACAAAACTTGCTTTCATCTGAAAAGAGGACTTTGGACCACTGGGCAACAGTCCAGTTCTTCTTCTCCTTAGCCCAGGTAAGACGCCTCTGATGTTGTCTGTGGTTCAGGAGAGGACAACTGTAGCCAAATTCCTTGACACGTCTGTTTGTGGTGCTCTTGATGCCTTGACCCCAGCCTCAGTCTATTCCTTGTGAAGTTCACCCAAATTCTTGAATCGATTTTGCTTGACAATCCTCATAAGGCTGTGGTTCTCTCGGTTGCTTGTGCATCTTTTTCTTCCACACTTTTTCCTTCCACTCAACTTTCTGTTAACATGCTTGGATACAGCACTCTGTGAACAGCCAGCTTCTTTGGCAATGAATGTTTGTGGCTTACCCTCCTTGTGAAGGGTGTCAGTGATTGTCTTCTGGACAACTGTCAGATCAGCAGTCTTCCCCATGATTGTGTAGCTTAGTGAACCAAACTGAGAGACCATTTTGAAGGCTCAGGAAACCGTTGCAGGTGTTTTGAGTTGATTAGCTGATTGGCATGTCACCATATTCTAATTTGTTAAATGTGAGCCAAAAATCATCACAATTAAAAGAACCAAAGATTTAAACTACTTCAGTCTGTGTGCGTTGAATGTATTTAATACACAAGTTTCACAATTTGAGTTGAATTACTGAAATTAACTTTTACACGACATTCAAATTTATTGAGATTGCACCTGTATATGGATTCAAAGTCTGGAGAAACAAACTACATGGTAGTGTTAGTGTTATCCTAAATATCTGTATTTTGACACGGACCCATTACTTATTTTCCACATTACCCAGCAAACATTTGGACGTCTAATTACCGTTGAAAAGATGTCCCGTCATGGTTGAAAAATAGTTCCAAAATGAAAGTTGAACAGATGTCTTTGACGTTATCTGGCCGTGAATTCCACGTCTTTTCTGCGCATCCCTGGACGTCTAAATGTGTCATCATCTGGATGTTTATAAGATGTGTTGCTGCATAATTTAAGTGTACATAAGCCTGCCTATAAAATAAGCATACACCCATTGTGTAACATTGTAAGGCAATAAATTATGTCTTAACGTTTACACATCTGAACTTGACAAAGGTTGTAAAAAGGTCAAAAATCAGTCCAGTCAGACCTGAACATCTATAAAACGTTTTAATCACGTGCACAATTGTAACCATGCAGCCGTCAGCTACAGTATCGCATCAGATAGTTCACTATAGATCCCCTGAGGAACAATTCCACTCATTCTCTACTGGAGGAGAGGAAGAATTGTATAAACTTGTTAAATCATCTAAACCAACAACATGTATGTTAGACCCTATTCCATCTAAACTACTAAAAGAGCTGCTTCCAGAAGTCATAGATCCTCTTTTGACTATTATTAATTCATCATTGTCATTAGGATATGTCCCCAAAACCTTCAAATTGGCTGTTATTAAGCCTCTCATTAAAAAACCACAACTTGACCCCAAAGATCTAGTTAATTACAGACCGATCTCAAATCTCCCTTTTCTGTCAAAGATACTAGAAAAGGTAGTATCCTCACAATTATATTCCTTCTTAGAGAAAAATGGTATCTGTGAGGAATTCCAGTCAGGATTTAGATCGTATCATAGTACTGAGACTGCTCTCATTAGAGTTACAAATGACCTGCTTCTATCATCTGATCGTGGTTTTATCTCTCTATTAGTTCTACGGGATCTTAGCGCTGCATTCGACACTATTGACCACAACATTCTTTTGAATAGACTAGAAAACTTTGTTGGCATTAGTGGAAGTGCCTTAGCATGGTTCAAATCGCCATCAGTTCATAGCAGTGAATGAAGAGGTATCATATCGATCACAAGTGCAGTATGGAGTACCTCAAGGCTCACTACTAGGGCCGTTACTTTTCACGATTTACATGTTACCCTTGGGAGATATTATCAGGAGACATGGTGTTAGCTTTCACTGTTATGCTGATGATACTCTATATTTCTTCGCGGCCCGGTGAAAAACACCAAATTGAGAAACTAACGGAATGCATAGTCGATATAAAAAAACTGGATGACAAGTAATTTCTTACTGCTAAACTCTGAAAAACCAGAGGTGTTAATTATCGGACCTAAAAACCCCACATGTAATAACCTAGAACACTATCTAACACTTGACGGCTGCTCTGTCAATTCTTCTTCATCAGTTAGGAACCTAGGTGTGCTGTTTGATAGCAATTTTTAATTTGAAAGCCATGTTTATAGCATCTGTAAAACTGCGTTTTTCCATCTCAAAAACATATCTAAATTGCGACCTATGCTTTCAACGTCAAATGCAGAAATGCTAATTCATGCGTTTATGACCTCAAGGTTAGACTACTGTAATGCTTTATTGGGTGGTTGTTCTGCACGCTTGATCAACAAACTACAGTTGGCCCAAAATGCAGCAGCTAGAGGTCCTTACTAGAACCAAGAAATATGACCACATTAGCCCGGTTCTGTCAACACTGCACTGGCTCCCTATCAAACATCGGATAGATTTTAAAGTCTTGTTAATTACTTACAAAGCCCTGAATGGCTTAGCTCCTCAGTACTTGAGCAAGCTCTTATCGCATTATAGTCCTCCACGTCCGCTGCGTTCTCAAAACTGTGGCCATTTGATAATACCTAAAATATCAAAATCGACTGTGGGCGGCAGATCCTTTTCCTATTTGGCACCCAAACTCTGGAACAATCTACCTAACACTGTTCAGGAGGCAGACACACTCTGTCAGTTTAAATCTAGATTAAAGACACATCTCTTTAACCTGGCTTACACATAACACACTAATACGCTTCTATTATTCAAATCTGTTAACCTTTTGAGCGGTACGGTCCCACATCTAGGATTTAGAACGTTCGGTGACGTCGCATAACTGCCAAATTCAAACTGCGTTTTCGCGCTTTGTCTGACGCTGAGATGCCGCTGCACTTGTCATATAATCGCATCTATGCAGTGTTTTTAACCACATAATGTTTATTTTATGCTTTAGACATTTACATACACATACTGTAAGTACTAGTAAAACAATACATTTAGAGTTCGTAAAATACACTCAGATGTTTATGGAAGCAGCAATAACAATCCATTCAAATATAATTTTCAGACGTGTTTTATTAATATCAAATACACAGTGTAAGTAACTATAAAGTTCACTCTATTCTTTTCCCATTTCACCCGCCACTTACTTGCATGTATTTTGCGAGAAATTGATGAATTTACGTGATGTAAATCCGACAGGACTCTCTGAACTGCAGCGCAAACAAACATGGCGGCGCCCATCTCACGTTACAGATCACGATCAAGATCATTTAGAACTGTTTTTAAACGATAAAACACACTCATTTGCACATATTTGTGAATCGGAATATCAGATAGTTGATTATATGGTAAGCAGGTTTATGAATATTTTGAATAAAAAAGGAAAAACGAAATAAAAGAGATCCATCTGTCATACAGTGTTATTGTGGCCTCGCTGTGTCATGTGACAATCATGACGCGTCGCCATGGAAACATTAAGGGAAAACGTTCTAAAATAACGGTCGAATATTTTACCGCTGGAATATTTTAAACTCACCACTGAAAAGGTTAAAGGATTGTTAGGCTGCATTAATTGACCTATCGGTAAGCCCCACCCCCCTTAGTTACTGTTGCTCCCTCGGACAAACAAACGGAGTTGCTCACTGTCTTTCAATGACAGCTACAGTGTGAAAACCTTGTCCCACGATGTTGTTGCACAATTTTGGACACAGAAGGCCACCAAATGGGAATTAAATATTCCATGGAGGGATTCATAAAATATTTAAAAATAAATCCGGTGGGTAACACGAAGCGAGGATTTACAGATCACAATGCGAGCGGGAGAAGTCTCATATTACGGTCGGTCATCACGATCACGAATGACAGGATCAACACTGTTCATGTATCGCAGGGTACCATACCTTGCTAAAGCACAAGACAACATTAACTTTCTGCTTGAGCAGATGAAAATTGTGACTTAATGAGTGTATGACAACCAGAAAATGAGCGTTTTTGTCTTCATTTGTATTGGGGTTGAATACTTAGGGAAATTTTGCTCTGTTTTGTTTGGATTCAGGAAATGTAATAAAATAAATTATATTGCCTATTCTCTCAGGATATCTGGAATCAGTGTTACAAGTACCCCAGGCACATCGTTTTTCCATTTTTGAAGCATAACCCCATAAAACCGATGCGAACTTCGTATCTTCCAATGTTTCTCTATGGCGCTGAAACCTAAAGATGTCCGAGTTCAGCTCCCTGTGCAACTGATACTCGACTGCCATTGGCTAGTCTGCATTCGAGGGGAGGGGCTTACCGATAGGTCAATTAGATCAACCGGAACCGGGAACACTCCCCATAACACACAATGTACTCGTTTCTTCGTAAGTAGAATGGCATCTACGCTAATATTTGTCTGTTTCTTTCTTATTCTGTTTCTCAGTCCGTATCCGATCAGATGGTGGATCAGTACCAAGAGATGATGTCTACAGCCCTGATCGTCAGCGGAGACCAGGACACCTAGATGAGCCCCAGAGATATATCCCCAGTGAAGACCTCGACTAAAATACAATAAAACTAAAAATATAACAAAATAACTAAAAATATAATAAAATACCTAACTACATAATGCTATTATTGTTAGAAATTGCAACAATATAAAGATAGAAATATAATACATTTATACATTTAAAATTAATTAAAACATAATATACAAATATGAAAAATGAATAAATACATTCTAAAAAAAAATTATATATATATATATATATATATATATATATATATATATATATGTGTGTGTGTGTGTGTGTGTGTGTGTGTGTGTATATATATATATTAAATGAATTAAACCATGTTTAAATTATAATAAACAAACAAATATATATTATAAAAATAGACCGAGAAACAATAAATGCATTAAACTATACATTACAATTATAGCAAATGAATAAATCCTATGAATGGAAAAACTTCAAATAACGAATAAAACACAAATATAACAAATACATTAAATTTTAAATTAAAATGCTCCATCGGGACAAGACCACGGGTATCAGATAAGCCCTTTACACAATCTGACACGGCTGCGGTGGGAATTGAACTGCGGGTTTCGTCTGGTCAGAGGAGAACTGGCCCCCCGACTGAGCCTGGTTTCTCCCAAGGTTTTTTCTCCATTCTGTTACAGAGGGAGTTTTGTTTCCTTGCTGCTGTCGCTTCTGGCTTGCTCAGTTGGGGACACTTAATTTCTAGCGATTATCGTCGATTTGATTGCACAGATACTATTTAAACTAAACTGAGCTAGACAATGACATCTCTGAATTCAATAATGAAATGCCTTTAACTGAAAATTGAGTGTTTAATCTTATCATTATACATTACTGACACTCTATCCTCCAATTTGATACAGTAAAGTGCTTTGACACAATCTGTATTGTTAAAAGCGCTATATAAATAAAGGTGACTTGACTTGACTTATGTTATTTTACTCTACAATAATCTTATGTCAGTAAAAGATTTTCTGCATTAAATACGTGCTAGATTTTAGCTGTTTCTCCAATCCCCCTTCAATACCACTGTGGTGCCCTTGAGAAAGACCCTTAACTAGTTGTGTAAGTGAACAGGATATTTCTGATAAAGACAGGTAGTCTTTTAGAGAATGTCCCCTTAATAGATAAAGGGTAGCAAAAAAATTAAACATAATAAACAAGGAAAAAGAGATTTTTTGAATGTCATAAAGGCCAAAATTACCTTGAATTACATAGTTTAAAAGGTGTAGCTTTGAATGGCTTCTTTTCAAGTTGGTCACCACCCCTCATATTGATTTTCACCATTAAGGCATTTGACATGATTCTGTGAAAGAAATTACTCATATTACAATTAACAGTAATGTGCAGCGTGGCAATTGCATGCAATGTTAAAACATACACTTTCACAACCACTCATCTATCATGTAAAAAGTGTTCTGAACTATGTCCCTATCCACATCCACAGTTTTTGTGACAAGTAATGACTGTCATTCATGGCTTACACTGAAATTATTTTTTGATCTCGTTTTCAGTCTGGCTGACTGTCTGAGTTAGTACGGACATCTATACAGGCAGGTATATAAGGAGATATAATAGTGTGTGACAGGTTAAATCCTGATTTTAAGTAATATCAAAGGCTGGGTTTATTATTGTGGCAATCGTATAATTTACTGAAATATTATGCAGCAATACACACAAACAACAATACATACCTGTTCGTGACTTTGTTCACAAAGTCTCTGACAGAAGATCCACCAACTCTAGACATCAATCACAGAACCACACCACCTTGATACTGATATTCACTGTCCTGAAGCCTGTTATCACCTCTGGAAAAAATGCAACAAAACAAAATTTATATGAATTTTGGAATGGCTTTAAAATTGTTGTTATACTTGCACTATCAAACCCTGCAACAATCAGACCTTATTCCAGAAGATAGAGATTATTTTCATTACACTCTAGAGATGGATTTCAACTTTGAAAGTAAATGTTAACATTTGTGCTTATTGGATTTGTGGAGGAAAACTGCATTCAATTCTGAATTACGCCATCGGGTGTGCCCCTGTCGTTGTACTACCAAGTGTTTGTAGCTTTCTCTACAATGATAAGGGTAATGATCATCTGAAAGCTTACTTAAATTCTGATGTATTGCTTACAGTGACAATGGTGTTGTGACCTGAATTGCATTGATAACTACTACGACATTTTAAAAGTGTCACTTGGATATTCAAAATCAGAACAAATGCTTCACGTATTTCTAGATGCTGGAGCTGGTATTTCAGGGCAATATATAGTTCTTCTAACATTTTTTCTGTAATTGACAGGACTGTGTTTGTCTTGCCCTGTAACAGCGCAAAAAATAAAAAAATAAATAAAAATCAACTTCCTAGTTGTATACATTCAGATATAAAGTTTTCAAAACATTAGCACCTACGCCTCAACATATGTCCACAGGTCTGTTAAAAATTCAGGGCTTCTGTGTTGTCGATGTTGACCTCCAAAGGTTTTATGTTGTGCATCCTGTTGAAAAGAGTAAAACAAGTAATGGAAATAAAATACCATTTTATCTATGGAATTTTGAAGATGTTTCTGAAGAGCTTTAACCACTTCCGTTAAATTTAATACATTAGGACATTGTTAAAATTAAAAAAACACAGGGACATACTTCTGGAGGTAGCTGTCATTGTTTCATGAGATGTGGGCCTTTTCAGTACTATTTAGGGCAGATAGAGTGGATAGTATGCACACTGGGACGCAGGGATAGATATGCAGAACACATGATCCATGGGGCGAGGTTGGATCCAGATCCAACTCCTCCCACCTTACATATACCTAAACCTACCCGTGTCCACCCCTAAACCTACCATCTCCACCCCCTAGATGTGGATCCAACCCCGTCCC
Source organism: Onychostoma macrolepis (assembly GCF_012432095.1). Lineage (NCBI taxonomy): Eukaryota > Metazoa > Chordata > Actinopteri > Cypriniformes > Cyprinidae > Onychostoma > Onychostoma macrolepis. Next base: position 25,696,710 of record NC_081176.1, on the reverse strand, counting down.
CTGGATCTTTGTTCTGCAGTGAGGGGCTACTGAATTCATGAGAGAGAGAAGGAAGAAAAAAAAAAAAATAATAATTATATATAGAGAGAGAGAGAGAGAGAGAGAGTAATGTACGGAAAACGGGTCGAATAATGACTAAAATGCAGTGGCTTCACAATCACTTAACCACACAGGGCACTTTGTGAACATAATTTGACATTAAACAAGATGTAAATACAAACTGTTTTTTCTTTTTTGTATGGGTGCTTGACTAGACTTGTAAAGGGTGTCAGTGGACGTCTATTCACAACCTCTTAAAAACTACTTGAGGCACTTAAATTAATTTTTTGCAGTATTAACCAACGTGCAAGCACAATTGCTTTTGCATATTTCATAAGGATTTCATAAAGGGTCATGATGGACTATAAATGCACGTGTAAAAGACGTCACCTACTGGACGTCGTCTCACAACCGAATCGCAACAGGGTATATATTGAACTACACATAGCTAAAAGTCAAAGCAACAAATGTGACCCTGGACCACAAAACCAGTCTTAAGTCGCTGGGGTATATTTGTAGCAATAGCCAAAAATACATTGTATGGGTCAAAATGATACATTTTTCTTTTATGCCATATAAGATCATGTTCCATGAAGATATTTTGTAAATTTCTTACCGTAAATATATCAAAACGTTTGATTAGTAATATGCATTGCTAAGAACTTCATTTGGACAACTTTAAAGGCGATTTTCTCAATATTTTGATTTTTTTTGCACCCTCAGATTCCAGATTTTCAAATAGTTGTATCTCGGCCAAATATTGTCTGATCCTAACAAACCATACATCAATGGAAAGCTTATTTATTCAGCTTTCAGGTATTTTTGGTTGAACTATCCCTTTAATTTCTCACCAATGCCAGTATCTCACATACCCTACTACTTCACATGCTTTATCTTTAACTATTTACGTTCAAGTAAAACACATATGACTGCGTTTATGAGGATACTCGCAAAGACGGGCATTTTGGCACATAACTATTGTGTATTTGGACGTTTAAGCACAGGCGCGAAAAATAACTCCAGTTTAGTCAGGCGAGCCATGACCATGACGCGCAAAACGATTAACCGGGTTATCTCCCAACCCTTAAGCGAATATTTAGGGTTTGTTTAAACACAAAAAGCAAAATACATCCATCAAGTTAATAATCAAACTAACCTAAAATCTGTGTGGACGATGATGCTGTGTTTTTATCTGCTCCATGTCCACTTGCTGTTCCACAACTTGAACTCCATCATCAGCTTTAGTTAAATAACCTGATAGCTGGGGATTTTACTGACTAGCATGTTTTATCTGCTGTTTGTTTTAGGATGTTCCTTTTTTGAGTCCCTCTCTCACTTTTTTTTTTTTTTTTTTTTTGTTTTTTTTTTTGTTTAGAATAGCTGACATTTTTACTTATCAAAGATTGTTTTTTGCGTGACCATTTCCAGATTACACCAGAACGAGGTGAGGAGTGGAGGTGAGTGCGGAGATTAGGCGCAGCGATCACGTGATAGATGTGCCCAGGTTGTTCAGAAGTCAAATATAGAATGAATGCATTTGATTGGTAAACCAAATTCAAACGTGATGTTTCAATCTCAAATGGTAATGCATGGAATTTACGGAAAAGCTCAACTAAATAACAGTGCTAATAAGTGGGGGGCGTGGTGATTTTGGCGATCAGCGCTCCAGTCAATCTACTCCACAGCCAATCACGGCCCCTCCTTGCTCGGGCTCAGGCAGCCTTAATTTTGACACAGATATATGATGTATAAAATTAAATTTATCATGACAATTGCACTAAGCATAATATTTATTGTTTTGGTTAATCAATGTGTTTATATTATAATAATTAATTATTATAATTAATGAAACTTCCATGCTGCCATACAAGAAAGTTCTTACAGAGGTTTATTTCTGATGACAGCTCCTGTGATCTCCAAACTGAACATTTGTTTTTGGATGTAACCTAATCTCATTCTGTTGAAAAGAGCAGCAATTAATCAAACAATGAGTAAATGTACTCTGACTTTTATGAGTATCAGAGGGAAGTTTCCTTTCATGGCTCCTCTGTTAAAATGTTGTGTTCTGGATCCTGATCCTCAAGTTAAACTTTTCTCTGAATGATATTTTATGTATTCTTGCTGTCACTCAATACACTGTCATAACTTGACTTCAGTTTATCGTCACTGTATACGAGCAGGAAAGTAATGCAGATCTTCCAGTTACATCCTCACTCATGAGCTGCAGAGAAACCGCAAGGAACAGATAGAGTCTGGGTTTTCCAGAAGATGTTCAAATTTTCTTTAATAACTGTACCAACAGAAAAGCAGTGCAAAAGGAAAAACAATATATTTATCTGATGACAATATGCATCTATACCATCATGGCCGTAGCCAGGCTTTGAAAATTAGTGAGGTCCGGATGGGGGGATGGTTGGGGGGAGATTGGATGCTATAATAACCTCTTATTATAGAATTGTGCTATAATAACCCCTATATATACAACTCATTATACACTATTAACACTTTAAAATAGACAGAAATTTTTGTGAAAGAAAGAAGTTTTCTCTGTTTTGGAGGGATTTTAATTTTTAAATCATACCCTATTTATTGCATCAAAATTTGTTAATACATTTCTATAGTTATGGGGTGGATAATTTTATCAGTTGTTTATTATACATGCAACAATACTGTTATAGTTTTTATTTATAACCATTGCTGTGTAGCTGATAACTTTGTCTAGTGCTGTTATAAATGTTTATAGCATGATTTGTGAAAATGTAACTACTATACCGAATGACTTGGCACATACTTCTTCATAGTGTTTGCATATTTCATTTTATTCTGTAACCTACTTTTTCTACAGATCTCTGCACTAGTGTTAAATGCTACTGTTTTTGACAGCGTTGATAACGTTTCTGACAGATAATATGAATGTTTTTTTTTTTTTTTTGCGTTTCCCTTATCGAATGTCGTAGGGTAGGCTATGTCAGAAATGGGCTTTTTTGATTACTGGTGATTACGGCGATGCAGTGTTGCCAGATATTGCTATTAAGATGAGCAAAAGCCCATCAGTAAATAAAAATAAACTGAATATATTACAAATCTTTTGCAAATAAGATAAGATAAAGATATCGCTGACCCTAAACCGCAAGGTCCTACATTATTAACTTTCTAAAGTGTCAAATTAAGTGGGAAAGACAAGTCAAAAACGATTTGGCAACATGGAGACTGCGCTCGCGTCCTCACTCGCAACTCTCTCAAGCCTCGTTCACTCCGCCAGCGTCCCGCAGCGATCATTTTCATACCACGGACGCTAAACATTCTTGCAAACTGTCTAAACTGAATTATACATACAGACATATGAGGAGTTTAATAGCAAATTGGTCATTCAGAGAACAAATTTTATTTTTGAACATGAAAAATTTACCGAGGTTCGGACCTCGGTGACCTCATAGCTGGCTACGGGCCTGTATACCATTGATTAAAACAGACTTAAATAAATAAAAGAACAGGCCAATGCATTTAGTTGTTTTGAGCTGATCAGAAGTCAGTCTAGATAATGTTATACAAAAGAGAGATTAGCTACTATTCTTCTTTTAAATGACCTGTTTAAATGCTGGAATCTAGTTCATTAGATATTAAAAATATAACAGACAGCCTGTCAGACTGTGTGCTAGTGATGGGGATGTTCAGTGCAGATTATGCCAGTAGGTGGCAGCAAGGGACTATTTTATGAGTCCGATGCTTACACCAGTCTGTGAAGTCCAAAGAATGAAACGGCTTGTGATAGTCTTCCTTATTGTGATGCATAGTGAAACCGATTCTTGAACAACAACAATAAAATGTAGGACAGGGCTTGATTTTGTCCATCATGAGTCAGTTTGATCACTGTGGCTTGCTATTGTTGTGATGTAATGTGAGTATCAGGTTGTCCCGTCCTCACACCAGTAAACACGCCCTCAGAGAAGAGATGTTACTGCAAGTGTGAAGGGAAGTTACACTGATCAGCCACAGTACTAGCATCAGAACTAAACCATGTGCTCACAACAAAAGACAAGACAAAACAAAACATGGAGCATTAGCATCTGGATCCTGACAATTAACCGAACCGAAACCAGACAGGAGCATCAGGATCCAGATATCAGCCTTCAAACACACAACACATAGGCTACATGAGTCCTGAATAGATGATGGAGGTTCAGTTGTAATCTGAGAAATATACCAAAGTGCCTAGAAAAACTTCAGAGCAAATTTTACTTTTGCCCTGTCCAAATACCCACACTTGTTGTCTTTTCACTTGACCACTTCTTCTATGATGTATTTCTGTATTTAGCCCAATTGTTCAAGTGAGCACGAAGAGCATGAAGTGTGTGGAACTTTTCATTACCCGATGGGACACATTTATAGTGTTGTAAATATGCAAGTGTTTACAGAGCTTTATTTTTATATTCAGTAGTTTGCATTTTAAAATAAGCATCTGAATGTCTGTTCTGTAGTCTATAACAAATGACACAATTTAATGTGTGGTGCTTCTAATTAAGTAGAATAGAAAGCATGTTGCAAATGTACAAAAAATATAGTACATCTCTTTGCACCATTTAAAACATGCAAATTATATGTAATGTCTAATTATTAATAATATTTAACTTATATTGGAAAAGTTTCTGTGATTTTATGATTTTATTTCCAGAACATGATGCATGATGGGATACACTTAACTTCCTCTGCTTGATGTGAAAAGTTTTTTTTTTTTTTTTGTCTTCCTGTCTTTGCTTTAGATCTGCAAGTACATTCATCTTAAATATTGTGTGGAGAGAAGCAGATTCATTTTGAAACATTTTAATCACTGCAGCAACATGAAGATCATTCAGCTTCAGCTCTGTGAGTTTATTACCTGATGGCAATATATTTACATGCTTTACAAACATATACACATTATAAATAGTTTTATGTTATGAATCACAGGGGTTTTACATTCTTTCTTTCTTTCTTTCTTTCTTATAGATGTATTAATCTGTTGTCAGTATGCAGTGGCAGATCTAGTGACTGATTTGGGATCAAATGTGACCATAAACTGTGATCTTGATGAAAATGAGGTTTATTGGATTTTACTGAAAACAGCAGATCCTCCAACAGTGATTCTACGATCATTCCCAACATCTCATTTTTACAATAATATAATATTCAGAAAGAAATATTCAGTGCAGTTTAAACATCGTCTGGTTATTAATAATGTGACTGCTGATGAATTAGGAGTTTATTACTGTATGAACACACGCGTGCCTCCAAAACTCAGCAACAGCACCAGAATATACTTCAACGGTGAGTTCATTTACTTCTGTAGTGATCACAACGATACTGATGAATGCTACGTACATACCTACAAACATGTCATTTACTGCTTACATTTTTAGATACTTACGTATATATATATATATATATATATTATATCATATCAGTATATTCACTGCTACAAATCTGCAAGCATTGCACAGTAACAGACTGTGGAAACTTCATTACAGAATCAGTTCAACTAACTGAGTGTCACAATCGTACAGCGGTGGAGTTTATTGATCAGAATCAAACACAATGGCAGATTATTATCATCATATCTGCTCTGATGAACGGGCTTCTGATCATCGTACTGATCGGTGAGTTATTTTCAGCCATCTGTAAAAATATGATGCTTTTCACCATTAGCAGCTGAAGTTAATGACATATGTAAATATTATTTACGCTTTTGACTACATTATTATTGTACAACTGTTTGTAAATATACTGAATCTGAAATACTGTTCCATTTCTAGGACTATTGAATGTTTTTGTTGGAATCAGAAGATCAGCAGAACAATCAGAACTCAACGCTGATCTACAGCAGACGCAAGTTACAGAACAGCATCAGGACTATTTACACTTACAAAACTGTGAATCCATTCTTATTACAAAAATTAATTTCTGTCTTGATAATTATTGATGGTTCTTGCTGACCCATACAATATCTTTCTATAACACTTTTGGCTCATTTTTGTTCAGCTGCAACTGAAATAGAATAGAATTTTCAGAATGCCACGATGGACTTTTCTAAACTGTGTAAAAATACTTTCAACAGCACCTATGCTGCTCTAAACCTGCTGAACACATGAGTATGACTGAATTTACGCTTATTTTGTTGACTTTTTCTTGATTTTGGGGCCTGCAGGAAAGTTCAGGAAAGAAAAAAAAATAAATAAATAAAAAAGTAAAAATAAATAAATTTACAAACAAGCTAAAAATCGCAAGTCATGAGGTAATCACAATTATTGTCTTCAAACGACAGTTGTAGTTTTATTTATATTTTTCCCTTAAGTACCAGCCTTTGTATTCGAGTGGGTCCTATAAGTGAATCATCAGATGAAATGTGTGTTTAGGAACTTTAATGTTTACTAGTGTGTCTCTTTATGATTTATAAGATTTTTTTTTTTTGGGGATCGCTGTCTTAATCTGTATTTGCTGAAAATTTTTGTGAGCGTTGTCGAAATGGATATTTCATTTTTCTACCACTTTGACCTTGAATGGAGAGTGTGCATATATTATTTTTTTGAAGCCTGATGAGTTTTCAATGCTGTTAGACCAAGAAGAGACCACATTTTTTATTATACAGAGGACTGTTTATTACATCAAGATCTTTTAATTGATGGGTTTGTTTTAGTAATCAGTTAAATGATCACAAGATAATAGTCTGATAGTGTGAAATGTCAACCTAGCACTGTTTGCCTGTATTTTAACAAAATGAAAGTGAGAAGCGTATGTCTGCTTGGGATTTTAAAATGTGTTTTATTTTGAGGAAACATCTATGAGTTTATTATTTTGCCATTCAAATAGGAATGAGGAAAGGTGCATCATATTAGATAATGTCACTATTGATTAATTAGGACTTTATGACTGTATGAAAACAGACAAAGCTTAAGAACCATTTTTAGATTCATCACAAATCTAATTAAACTAAAAAAAGAGAGGAAAAGGTCACAAGCGGTTCTTTGGAAATGGCCTGGCATGAGTCACACCTCGAATTTGTATTTGGTACTGTATTGATATCATAATTTGTAAATTAATATGTATTAACGTATAAATTAATAAAAAAACAAACTACTCCATTCCGAACTACTAGTGTTATGTTCAACTCAACTAATCTGAAGTGCTAAACCAAAACCAGAAACATGTTCCACTGGCTTTGGCTCTTGACAACCGACAACTCTCACCTTTGTCTAGAGTGGAGGTTTAACTGTGAAACGAGTGCAGTGTTTCTTCAACACCTTTGTGTTTATGAAGTTCTCACGGTTGTCTAAACCTCAAATGAAAGTGTAGCATCGCAGTTTGTCTGTTTTCATTGTTATTTACATGTTTAGTGCACATTTAGCACATGCCAAATGTGTTAGTTCACCCACAAACGAACATTTGCTGTAAATTTACTAACTTTTTTTTTTTTTCTTCAGTAGAATAGTAAATAATATTTTTTTTAGCTGAAACCAGACTTTGGTGATTCATAAAATGCTAGTCAGCGGTTAGCGACAATTGAGAGTCAAAAAAACATATCAGGCATCAACATTAATACCTGTGGCTCCTGACAACATATTGAGGTTTTATGAAGTGAAATAATCAAGAAACATTATTTACAACAGGGGTAAGTCTGATTATTTTCCACTGGTGTCAAAAGTATTCACATTCATTACTCAGGTAGAAGTATAGATACTAGGGTTTAAAAAGACTTCTGTAGAAGTTGAAGTATCAACTCAAGGTTTTTACTCAAGTAAAAGTGTAAAAGTACTGGTTTCAAAACTTAAAGTATAAAAGTAAAAGTAATGTAAGGGAAAAAATGCCATTAAGGACAAAAGCTTAGGCCGTGCCACAGGGGCCTATTGTGCACCACCCACCTCCTCAAAAAAACATTTTTCTAAAGGCCATAATGACTATAATGTTATATTAAAATGTTAATGTTGAAAAATTTGGGTTGCACTAGGCTACCTGTTTCAGCCGCATATGCCCATTAAAAATTAACGCATTTTAGTACAATGCAAATACATTAAAGAACCATATATGTGTACTACTGAGCATTAACGTGTTTCATGGAGCGGAAGATATGATGACTAGTTGCCTATAAGTATTGTAATGGTGCAAAAAGTCAAACTTCAGAGGAATGTCATCATTAACCTTTATTGGAATGTAAATGTACACCCAAGCTTAGCTGCAGGAATCTGTGAGGGCAACGGACAAGAAAATTGCTGTACCCAGGGCAGGCTTAGTAACAATTACCCTTGTATGGTTGTCTATATACAGGGGTGCACATACGTTTTTCAGCCTGGTTCTCATATGAGAACCTGGAGATTTGGTTTTGTCCTCACACAGGCCATGGCATGTTGTTTGACCCATAAACTATAACTATAAAAAATTCATTAATAATAGTGATAATAATATTATTGCACTTCATTTATTTATTTATTTATATATATATATAAATTAACTAACTAAAAAAAAAAATTATAATAATAATCAAGTGTGATAATACAAATGCAATTATTTCATAGTAAACTTACAAATAAAATGTTAATATTTTTATTATTATCATTATTTTAATTAAAATTTTCATCATTTTCAAACGTAAAATCAGCGAGCTTTTATTTTGGCGGGTTGCCGGCAAGTAAGTATTATGCGCTTCCGGGTTTAGCGCCGCTGATGGAATTGCGTCAGTGAATGAAATGTCACAGACAGTTTTGCTTTGAAAACGGCAGCGGGTAGCCTAGATTATGCTTTCAGTTTGAATAGAAATCTTATACAGTACAGTTTGTTGATCTAAAATGGTAATTGTGCATCAACAGCTGCCAACCATGTCGGTACGCAAAAGCGCTGTCAAAACTAGTGGTGGGCAAAGCGAGGCTTCGTGAAACACTGAAGCAATCGAAGCAAATGTGTCGAGGCATCGAAACATTTCGGCACCCGTCTCTACGGTGACACCTAGTGGTCATTTTCAAGTATTGCTCTGAAACAGCGTCGACAAAGAAACAATTAAGCGAATTGACGATTTAGTTGATGTTAGTGGTTAGTGTTAGTGGTTAGTGTGCTCGACTGAAAAGCTGTCACCTTGGGTTCGAATCCTGGGTGACGCAATCATCTTGACAAAATTATAAAAAACAATTCAAATGTGTGTTTTTTTTGTTCTGTTCTTGTAATGTGTTGAAACATCATTCTGACGTCTGAATGAACTCTGTGAATAAGTGAGTGTTATTTTGGTAATGAAAAATATACAATAAAGTACATCAAGCCACTTTTTTTACATATAAAGATTTTTATTTAAAAATTAGCTAATTGTTCTGCTGTTGATGGACTTAGCCTACTTCTTTTTTTACATATAATTTCTCCAGCCCTTGAAAAAATCCTCTCACAAAAACACACGAAGTGAAGATGGGTTAACTCCACTTTTCTACTTTGTGGGAGTTAGGTTGAGACAGATGTGCGATTGTGTGATTTGTTACCGACCCTGTTAATCAAACGCAGATTCGGCAGGTATGCCAAGTCTGGAAACAATTGTGACACGCCCTGATGCTTCGATCGCCTTAGTCACGTGACATGGGATCTCGACACCGTGTCGAAACGTCCGTTTCGCGTCAGCCATCCCTAGTCAAAACTTATTTACGCAGCGCATTTTTAATTTTGGTCACGCATGATGTGCCCACTTATGTGCACCGCTGACTATACAATAAACATTAGTGCTGTCAAAATTAATGATTAATCCAAGTGATTAATAAACTCAATCCTGATACCTTCCTGGTTTGTACTATGCTCAATTCTATAGCTAATGGCAACAATGTCACATTTAACTAGAAGATGTAACAAACACTTTGGACTCAATCCTGTATGTACAACAACAGGGTAATCTACATCAGTTACATTTCGCTCGAGTTATCTTCTTGAGTCTCTGCCACGGACATCTTCGTACTTGGCTGCATACGTCTGATGTCCAGTGTTGGGGGTAACGAGTTACAAAGTTAGTATAGCCTACTTATCACAACATTGTCAATCGCAAACGCTAATTTATTCAAACGTCTCTCTACCGAACTACCTACTGTAGCTTAATTTGCGGAGGACGAAGAGAAAGCACCCGTTTGATAAATGAGCCAGTAGTGGAGAAATACGGTAATAACTTTTAAGAAATAATCTTTTTTAAGTAACGACCCCAACACTGGCTATATGTCCTTGCTGGAGTGTGACGTGATTTGTGTCATGTGCAGGTGCGATGGATCGCGTACAAACCAATAGGGTGTCGGAATGGTATATGTTTATACTTCTCATCCAACCACAATCAAATTCACTCTATCCGGATGGCGCGATTTATCTGGATAGGTTTTTTTTTTTGAACGATGACAAGCCGGAATGAAAACAAACTGAAATGAAATAGGAGTAACGAGGCTATTTTTAAAATGTAAGGAGTAGAAGTAAAAAGTCGGCTGAAAAATAATTACTCCAGTAAAGATACCCAAAATTTCTACTTAAGTAAGGTAACGAAGTATTTGTACTTCGTTACTTGACACCTCTGTTCTTTTCCGCAAACCGGTTCTTTTCAGTTAGTTTCAAGTGAGTAAACTAGTCTTAATCAACTGACCTTTTTTAATAAACCATGAGAAACCATAAAAGCTTTCATTTCACCCCTTCATCCATCTGCTTGGTTCACGCAGATGCAGGTGTATAACCGTCTCAGTGGTCTTCTGTGTGTGTAGGATCTGTTTCCTCAGTTCAGCAACACAGGAGACAAAGTTTGCATTCCAGCTTCACACAGCCATGCCAAACTACCTCCGACTGTCTGCTAAAGAACTTCCTGCCTTCGTGGACTGACCCCCGTTAGATCATGGACACGCCCTCATCCAAACCAAGGATTCAGAGAGACAGTCTTCACTGACATACCCGAAAAGGGGGGAGACAACACAGACTGAAACAGATCTAACCACACCTACACTTCACCATTAACACACACAACATTACCTACACCCAGAGGTAACCACATCTACTCTAATTTGGTTCTAATTTGCCGAACCAAATTAGAACAACAATTTCTAAATTGAACTAAAACTATTCAGTACAGTACCGTAACTGTCATGGAGGTGTTGTTTTGTTGTTTGCTGTTTTAGTCTGCTTCTTCTGCCTATTTATCCAGTGCTTGCCGATGTCTCCAACTCGACACATCGCCAATCAAGGGGGGTATCTAGGATCAGAACGAGTCAGACAAATTTAAGATTTGATCAGAACATCGAAACATGAGGAGACGAAATTCCAGAGAGGCCCCAGAGAACAAGACAATGTCATAAATCAGATCCCTGGCTCCAGCCCGTCTGAATAAAGCCTAACCGGCAAGCCTTTTTCACAGAACAGCTTGCAACATTAATCATGATTGCATCATCACTTTCTGCATTCTTTGAGCACCATTCCAGCGTGCTTCGGCCTGCACGCCAGCTGCTACCACGATGAGAAGAAAAACCACCAAGTCTCGTTACATTTTACTCTTTTACTTTAGTTTCTTTTCTTTTCTTTCCGTTGAGTGTCGTGTTCAAAAGTTTGCCGCGAAGTCCAGCTCCGACTGCACCCGCTTCAAACCATCTTCAGCCAACACCCACGATTTCACTACAAACGACTACTGAACTTCCAACCAATCAGCAACCTCGGGAAACCCCCTTTCCTGAAACAACAATGACAAAAGGGAATCCCTTAAGTCAAGTCAAGTCAAGTCACCTTTATTTATATAGCGCATATATATTACAATACAGATTGTGTCAAAGCACTTAACAGTATCAAATTGGAGGATAGAGTGTCAGTAATGTATAATGATAAGATTAAACACTCAATTTTCATTTAGGCATTTCATTATTGAATTCAGAGATGTCATTGTCTAGCTCAGTTTAGTTTAAATAGTATCTGTGCAATCAAATCGGCGATAATCGCTAGAAATTAAGTGTCCCCAACTGAGCAAGCCAGAGGCGACAGCGGCAAGGAACCAAAACTCCCTCTGAGACAGAATGGAGAAAAAAACCTTGGGAGAAACCAGGCTCAGTCGGGGGGCCAGTTCTCCTCTGACCAGACGAAACCCGCAGTTCAAAAGTTTCTATTTCTATTTTAATTTTGTTGCAATTTCTAACAATAGTAGTATTATGTAGTTAGGTATTTTATTATATTTTAGTTATTTTGTTATTTTTGGTTGATATATCTGGGGATATATCTCTGGGGGTCATCCGGGCGTCCTGGTCTCCGCCGACGATCAGGGCCGCAGACGTCACCTCCCGGCGCCGACCCACCATCTGATCGGACACGGACCGAGAAACAGACTAGGAAAGAAACAGACAAACATTAGCGCAGATGCCATTCAACTTACGATGTAACGAGTACATCGTGTGTTATGGGGAGTGTTCCCGGTTCCGGTTGATCTAATTAATGCAGCCTAACAATCCTTTAACGGATTTGAATAATAGAAGCGTATTAATGTGTTATGTGTAAGCCAGGCTAAAGAGATGGGTCTTTAATCTAGATTTAAACTGACAGAGTGTGTCTGCCTCCCGAACAGTGTTAGGTAGACTGTTCCAGAGTTTGGGTGCTAAATAGGAAAAGGATCTGCCGCCCGCAGTCGATTTTGATATTCTAGGTATTATCAAACGGCCAGAGTTTTGAGAACGCAGCGGACGTGGAGGACTATAATGCGATAAGAGCTCGCTCAAGTACTGAGGAGCTAAACCATTCAGGGCTTTATAAGTAATTAACAAGATTTTAAAATCTATCCGATGCTTGATAGGGAGCCAGTGCAGTGTTGACAGAACCGGGCTAATATGGTCATATTTCCTGGTTCTAGTAAGGACTCTAGCTGCTGCATTTTGGACCAACTGTAGTTTGTTGATCAAGCGTGCAGAACAACCACCCAATAAAGCATTACAATAGTCTAACCTTGAGGTCATAAACGCATTAATTAACATTTCTGCATTTGACGTTGAGAGCATTGGTCGCAATTTAGATATGCTTTTGAGATGAAAAAATGCAGTTTTACAGATGCTAGAAACATGGCTTTCAAATGACAGATTGCTATCGAACAGCACACCTAGGTTCCTGACTGATGAAGAAGAATTGACAGAGCAGCCGTCAAGTGTTAGATAATGTTCTAGGTTACATGTGGGGTTTTTAGGTCCGATAATTAACACCTCTGTTTTTCAGAATTTAGCAGTAAAAAATTACTCGTCATCCAGTTTTTATATCGACTATGCATTCCGTTAGTTTCTCAATTTGGTGTGTTTCACCGGGCCGCGAAGAAATATAGAGCTGAGTATCATCAGCATAACAGTGAAAGCTAACACCATGTCTCCTGATAATATCTCCCAAGGGTAACATATAGAGCGTGAAAAGTAACGGCCCTAGTACTGAGCCTTGAGGTACTCCATACTGCACTTGTGATCGATATGATACCTCTTCATTCACTGCTACGAACTGATGGCGGTCAGATAAGTACGATTTGAACCATGCTAAGGCACTTCCACTAATGCCAACAAAGTTTTGTAGTCTATTCAAAAGAATGTTGTGGTCGATAGTGTCGAACGCAGCGCTAAGATCCAGTAGAACTAATAAAGAGATACAACCACAATCAGATGATAGAAGCAGGTCATTTGTAACTCTAATGAGAGCAGTCTCAGTACTATGATACGATCTAAATCCTGACTGGAATTCCTCACAGATATCATTTTTCTCTAGGAAGGAATATAATTGTGAGGATACTACCTTTCTAGTATCTTTGACAGAAAAGGGAGATTTGAGATCGGTCTGTAATTAACTAGATCTTTGGGGTCAAGTTGTGGTTTTTTAATGAGAGGCTTAATAACAGCCAATTTGAAGGTTTTGGGGACATATCCTAATGACAATGATGAATTAATAATAGCCAAAAGACAACCTTAACACAAAGGCAACGCAAGCAAGTACAACTCCAGATTTTTGCTGAGCTGGTGCTTTTAACAGATTTTAGCCTCATTGAGAAACTCAATGCGAGGATTAAATAAGTGATTGATGGTTGTTCAGGTCTATGCAATTGCACATATTGCTGTAAACTTGGGATTTCACATTTTCATTCTCTAAACTCATCCTTTCCTCACTCTCTCTCTTTCTGAGATAAAATATAAATATCTTGTGTTTTGTGCTTACAAGTTAATGTCTTAAACTGCCAATCTTGTTACTGTGCTTATTAATAGTGTTTTCACTATATTTTGGATTTTAATATCCATTGCAGAGTTGATGTTATACGTCTCGTTCAATGAATCGCTGGCCGACTCAGTGATCAGCTGTAAAACAGTGATTCAGTTCAAATTCCCTAGAAAATCTTAAAGGAACACTCCACTTTTTTTGGAAATAGGCTCATTTTCCAACTCCCCAGAGTTAATAAGTTGAGTTTACCGTTTTGAATCCATTCAGCCGATCTCCGTGTCTGGCGATAGCACTTTTAGCATAGCTTAGCATAGATCATTGAATCCTATTAGACCAGTAGCATCGCGTTCAAAAATGACCAAAGAGTTTCGATAGTTTTCCTATTTAAAACTTGACTCTTCTGTAGTTATATCGTGTACTAAGACCGGCGGAAAATGAAAAGTTGCGATTTTCTAGGCCGATATGATTAGAACCATACCTCATTCCGCGTAATAATCAAGGAACTTTGCTGCGGCAGCAGGCGCAGTGATATTAGTCCCCAGTAGTCCCCAGCTATATTATAACTAGGTACTTGGCTGGGGACTACTTTCAGGCGCTGCGTAATATCACTGCGCCTGCTGCGGCCATGTTACGGCAGCAAAGTTCCTTGATTATTACGCCGGAATGAGAGTATAGTTCCTAGCAAAATCGGACTAGAAAATCGCAACTTTTCATTTTCCGCTGGTCTTAGTACACGATATAACTACAGAAGAGTCAAGTTTTAAATAGGAAAACTATCGAAACTCTTTGGTCATTTTTGAACGCGATGCTACTGGTCTAATAGGATTCAATGATCTATGCTAAGTTATGCTAAAGTGCTATCGCCAGATCCGGAGATCGGCTGAATGGATTCAAAACGTAAAACTCAACTTATTAACTCTGGGGGAGTTGGAGAATGAGCCTATTTCCAAAAAAAGTGGAGTGTTCCTTTAAGTGATTCCCTTTGAGCTAAATTGACATTATTTACCTTACATTACATTACATTACATGTGAGAGAGGTGTTTTCCCGCATTTTCTCTCAGTGGGATGTGGAAACAGATGTCTGTATGTTAATACACTGTGTGTGTGTCGTCCATCTCAGAAGTTCAAAGTGTCTGAGGTTCTGTAATTCTTATAAGCAAACACAAACTGTGCAAAAGCCGCAGCCCTTCGAATGCACTCAATGTCCAAATTTACTCATCCATTTTCATTCACTCCTTTAAGTGGACTATATTGGTGGACTAATGGGTGTAGGGGGACACAGCTATTAGACAATTTGACCTGAAATGCAATTTTGGCTGTGTTTGGGCTAGTTTTGAGTACCAGTTGGTTTGTTATGCTGACCTGGCAACCTGTTGAAAAGCATGTGCTAAAAGTACCCGGATTGTCTACCATTTTCCGGTAGATTTTCGAAACAGCTAATATAATAAGCAACCATCTTGCTTTGGAGGAGAATACAGTTCAGAACTACAAACACAAATAAAAAGTGTTTCAAATCTACAAACGTGGTGGATGTGCATGAGACCAACGTTTAAGTAAAGGGGGTTTGAGTGACTAATAATCAGCATTCACCCTGAAAAAATATGTATTTAATATTAGCTAGTCAGTACACTTGTCAGTACAACATAAGAAAGAACACTTGTGGTATAGAATTACTCAGGCAGCAACACATTGACATATTCATATTTTTTTTTTTTTTGGCTACGTCAAAAAATGTGTTATTTAAGTAATATTCAAGATCTCATTCTGTTCATACAATAAGAACAATGCAGTTCATGTGGCAATACTATAACAGTGCATTTTTGTACATACACACATACAATTATTTGTACTTCAATTTAAACAGAAAAAAAGTGAGGCAAGTTTTTTTCTCATTTGAAATATGATGAAACTGGCTATAGGCACTATTAATACCAAAACCACTACAATGTAAACCCAGAGCAAAGAAGATGTCACTGCATCTGCTCCTGTATCTTCTCCTTGGTTTCCTTGATCAGTGGATTTGTTTCTTGTTTTTGCTGTTGATTCAGCAACAAAACAGTAAGAAAAAACATCAGTGCACTGTGATAAATTAAATCTGTCTGAACACTAACTATTCAGATTTTGTAAAAACTTTTTAAAGTAAAATCATCACACATTTATCAATTACTTTCACACACCATTGATAATCAGCAGTACAGTCTTCTGTTCATACGAAGGTGTGATGTGGCAGATGTATTTCCCTGCATGAATATGTTGAAGATTGTTGAGTTTGATGGAGAAGTTTCGTCTCAGATACTCAGGCGGGAAACTTTCAGCTCTGTTCTTGTACTCTGAGTCCTGTAACACTAATGAATCTTCACCCTTGATTATATCAAACACAATATTGCTGCCATTGTGTCTCCAGTGTACATCAGTGTCATGAAGTTTAACATGATGCTCAGTTGAAGAACACGGCAGGACAACAGAACCACCAATAACACCCTCTACTGTGACCTGCAGACACACTGAAATCACACAAAATTCAAATGTAAACACAAATGTCTGCTATTAATATATGTTAATATGGCATGGATTTAACTCTTAAATGAAGTTTTTGTTCTCACCTTTGTTTATGAACACTGCAAACACACAGATGAATCTGCAGAAACAGCACAAAAACAGTAGATCATGATACTAATGAGTAAGACTCTGATTCTGATGTTATCAAAAATCACTATTAACGACTTGCTTATTAGCATGAATATTACTAGCATTGGCTGTTTATTAGTACTTAAAGCACATATTAATGCCTCAATCTGAATGACCATATTTTAGATCTCATAATCCTACCACATACCTAAACTTAATCCTTAATAACTATTAATAAGCAGCAAATTAGGAGTTTATCGAGACAAAAGTCATAGTTAATAGTGAGAACTAGTTCTTAAAATAACGTGTGACTGATATATTATAGTGTAATAATACACTCGGGGAAAAAAAAACAACAACAAAAAAAAAATATATGGTAAAAGGTCAGCCTGATGAATGTTTGGATTATCATCCTGGAATATGTACATATTCCATGATGACGATGCCAACATTCCTCAGGCTCAAATTAAAAACACTGGTCACTAAAGAGTCTAACATGGTTGTTTGCAAAATAAAAATCTACCCACTGCATCAGTTTGGGTTAAATTGTTGGCAACTATACAACATACCAGAAACATATTAAACCCTGCAATAATGATTCAATCCTAAAATCTCAAGGTTGCTTATTTAAATCCAGTTGACGATTGCTTTTTTGTTGTTGTTGTTGTTGTTTTGTTTTTTCTTGGCCAGGCGGTGTATATAGTGTGATTCATATCACTTTGACCAAATTCTGTCATTTTAGGTCTCTGTCATTACATAAACATTGACAATACACTAGTTTACAACTAAATTAACAAATATATACATTCATTTCCCTTAATAATATATTGAATATTTTGAATCATCATCCTGTATGGAGTCATTGGCATATATACAATTTAACAGTTAATCTTTATAAGGGGAACATCATACCATATTGATACAACATTAAATACTTTTCATTTAATGCACTATACGACAAATCAAATTATTATCAACACTAACTGCACAAGCAATGAGATGTAAGATGATTATGCAAAATTGATATTGCTACTTGCTAAAATCAAAATAATCGAAGCTATTTGCCTGCAGATAACCCTGATAATTATGAATTAATGATACATTAATGATAAATTAATGTATTAATGATACTTAAAATATTTTCCTTTCCTTAAATAAAGCATTTGGAACCAAAACACGACAAGCTGGATGCAAATGCAAGCACGGAAACTAGGCCTTGTTCTTGTGTTTACAAAATAACATTTCTTTCAGAATTCATCAAACATACCTGTTCATCTTGGTGCCTCAATAATATTATTATGTTTTATTTAAATATAGTGATATAGATACGACTGAATTTAAATCAAATACTACTTTTTAAATGCTCGTCGTAAGTGCTTCCGTATATGCAAACACGGAAAACATCATACGGAAGTGACATCAACAATAACTATGTGAACGTTCAGAAATGCATGGCAGATTTGTTAATCATACTCAAATAAACTTCAGTATATTCAAGAGTCTGAGACAGAAGTTCCCTTTCAAAAGCTTTTCACATATACTCTTGATGTTATTCTTAATCTTCACCATTAGTAATACTGAACATGTCTCTGCTGTCAGTCACTGTGTCTCCAATCATATCTCTGTCATGTCTGGAATTAATTTCATCAAAAAGCTTAGATTTGTTTCTCATTTTCAGTTGTTAGACTACAAAATATTGTTCCAGTTTTACTGGGAAATTATGGACCCTTTTCAGAGACTGTCATGACGTGTTTCCACAATTATCGGCTTTGTAAATCTAGAAAAGTTTTATTTTGTTTTTATAATTTTCATTTTTTTTTTTAATAATAGCTAATAATAATTATGTTTATTTATAACACTGTACTACTAATTAAATTTTAAAATTTCAATGAAATTTACTGTGTAGGAGTTTCTAAACAAAGGCTGAGGAAGTGATTGCAAATTTGACATATTTCTCTCTTGTGACCAGCGTAATCACTCTCTGGCTCCATTAGTTATAGACAGATCGTTTCAGCAGCTATAGGCATCCTTACATGTTTTCATTTTAGTGAAATGAAAAGGAATAAATGCAATGTAAATTTAATCAGAAACTTACATGAGTATGAGAGTGAAGCTTCCTCTCGTAAACTCCTCTGAGAAAATGTTGTATTCTGGTTCCTCAAGTGAATCATTTCTCTGAGTAATGTCTTAAATATTCCTGCTGTCATTGTGTCTTTAATGTAATGTCATGCCACTAGATGCCAAATAAGATTGCAGAGCTTCCAGTTATACCCTCATTCACGAGCTGCAGAGAAACCAAAAGAGAGAGAACTGAAAACAACAGAATACAATTAGGATTTTCCATAAAATACCTGCTTGATATTAACAACACCAACAGATGCAGTTCAACAAACACAAAAAAATAAAAAATAATAATAATAATAATTACTCTGTACTGAAGAGAATATAAATACCTGCACTGAAGGTTTTTTTTTTTTTTTTTTGGTTTGTTTGCATATCTGGCCTCAATCCAGAATGGTCTGGCTCATAGTTTCTCTCTTGTCTTCATCCTGACAGACTGAACAAGTGCTGTGAAGAGACTGTAATATTATCCGTCAATCTGATGGGAGGAGAGTTAGCTGTCAGACCTGATGAGCAGGTGAGTGAGCAGCTTCTATTAAGAATGAATACACCTGAACTCCCTGAACTTTTCTTCATTGTGACAGACGATGTGGTCCAAGAGGGTTACTTCTTATTAGATAAACATTCAAACATTCAAGTTCATACTGTTCTCATGCCACGTGTCCATTTGTGGAACAGATTGGTTGCAAACAAACAAAAGGCTGTTGTGCAAATTTGAGGTGGTTTCACTGTCTGTGGGATTGCAGAAGTACTAAACAAATGTTAACATGTGACAGTGCAAAACAGTGCATTTCTTGTATACACTGCTAATTTTGTGAATGACAGAAATAAGTGTATACTTGTTATCACTTATTTGGATATTGCCATTTCTAAGAATACGAGGAGTAGATGTTTGGACAGTTTTTTTCCTGTTATGGAAAGAACAGGAACTTAATCTGAGTTTACATAAAAACTTCTCTCCAAATTTGTGAGACTCTTGTCTTGCTTATTCTACTTCTCTTTATGTTGATTTTCAGATTTCCAAATCTATTTACCAGTGTTTTATGTAATGCTTTATTGAAAAATAAGACATCACATTACAAAATCTGTAGTTATGAAAAAGGCAGCCTTCATTTTGACACAGTGACATGATGTATAAAATGTAATTTATCATGACAATTGCACTCAGTATAATATTGTTTTGGCTTATCAATGTGTTTATATTGTTATAATTAATGAAACTTCCATGCTGCCATACAAGAACGTTCTTACAGAGGTTTATTTCTGATGACAGCTCCTGTGATCTCCAAACTGAACATTTGTTTTTGGATGTAACCTAATCTCATTCTGTTAAAAAGAGAAGCAATTAATCAAACAATGAGTAAATGTACTCTGACTTTTATGAGTATCAGAGGAAGTTTCCTTTCATGGCTCCTCTGTTAAAATGTTGTGACTTCAGTTTATCGTCACTGTATACGAGCAGGAAAGTAATGCAGATCTTCCAGTTACATCCTCACTCATGAGCTGCAGAGAAACCGCAAGGAACAGATAGAGTCTGGGTTTTCCAGAAGATGTTCAAATTTTCTTTAATAACTGTACCAACAGAAAAGCAGTGCAAAAGGAAAAACAATATATTTATCTGATGACAATATGCATCTATACCATCATGGCCGTAGCCAGGCTTTGAAAATTAGTGAGGTCCGGATGGGGGATGGTTGGGGAGATTGGATGCTATAATAACCCCTATATATACAACTCATTATACACTATTAACACTTTAAAATAGACAGAAATTTTTGTGAAAGAAAGAAGTTTTCTCTGTTTTGGAGGGATTTTAATTTTTAAATCATACCCTATTTATTGCATCAAAATTTGTTAATACATTTCTATAGTTATGGGGTGGATAATTTTATCAGTTGTTTATTATACATGCAACAATACTGTTATAGTTTTTATTTATAACCATTGCTGTGTAGCTGATAACTTTGTCTAGTGCTGTTATAAATGTTTATAGCATGATTTGTGAAAATGTAACTACTATACCGAATGACTTGGCACATACTTCTTCATAGTGTTTGCATATTTCATTTTATTCTGTAACCTACTTTTCTACAGATCTCTGCACTAGTGTTAAATGCTACTGTTTTGACAGCGTTGATAACGTTTCTGACAGATAATATGAATGTTTTTTTTTTTTTTTGGTTTGTTTGCATATCTGGCCTCAATCCAGAATGGTCTGGCTCATAGTTTCTCTCTTGTCTTCATCCTGACAGACTGAACAAGTGCTGTGAAGAGACTGTAATATTATCCGTCAATCTGATGGGAGGAGAGTTAGCTGTCAGACCTGATGAGCAGGTGAGTGAGCAGCTTCTATTAAGAATGAATACACCTGAACTCCCTGAACTTTTCTTCATTGTGACAGACGATGTGGTCCAAGAGGGTTACTTCTTATTAGATAAACATTCAAACATTCAAGTTCATACTGTTCTCATGCCACGTGTCCATTTGTGGAACAGATTGGTTGCAAACAAACAAAAGGCTGTTGTGCAAATTTGAGGTGGTTTCACTGTCTGTGGGATTGCAGAAGTACTAAACAAATGTTAACATGTGACAGTGCAAAACAGTGCATTTCTTGTATACACTGCTAATTTTGTGAATGACAGAAATAAGTGTATACTTGTTATCACTTATTTGGATATTGCCATTTCTAAGAATACGAGGAGTAGATGTTTGGACAGTTTTTTTTCCTGTTATGGAAAGAACAGGAACTTAATCTGAGTTTACATAAAAACTTCTCTCCAAATTTGTGAGACTCTTGTCTTGCTTATTCTACTTCTCTTTATGTTGATTTTCAGATTTCCAAATCTATTTACCAGTGTTTTATGTAATGCTTTATTGAAAAATAAGACATCACATTACAAAATCTGTAGTTATGAAAAAGGCAGCCTTCATTTTGACACAGTGACATGATGTATAAAATGTAATTTATCATGACAATTGCACTCAGTATAATATTGTTTTGGCTTATCAATGTGTTTATATTGTTATAATTAATGAAACTTCCATGCTGCCATACAAGAACGTTCTTACAGAGGTTTATTTCTGATGACAGCTCCTGTGATCTCCAAACTGAACATTTGTTTTTGGATGTAACCTAATCTCATTCTGTTAAAAAGAGAAGCAATTAATCAAACAATGAGTAAATGTACTCTGACTTTTATGAGTATCAGAGGGAAGTTTCCTTTCATGGCTCCTCTGTTAAAATGTTGTGACTTCAGTTTATCGTTGCTGTATACGAGCAGGAAAGGAATGCAGATCTTCCAGTTACATCCTCACTCATGCGCTGCAGAGAAACCGAAAGGAACAGATAGAGTCTGGGTTTTCCAGAAGACGTTCAAATTTTTTTTAATAACTGTACCAACAGAAAAGCGCAGTGCACAGGAAAAACAATATATTTATCTGATGACAATATGCATCTATACCATCATGGCCGTAGCCAGGCTTTGAAAATTAGTGAGGTCCGGATGGGGGGATGGTTGGGGGGAGATTGGATGCTATAATAACCTCTTATTATAGAATTGTGCTATAATAACCCCTATATATACAACTCATTATACACTATTAACACTTTAAAATAGACAGAAATTTTTGTGAAAGAAAGAAGTTTTCTCTGTTTTGGAGGGATTTTAATTTTTAAATCATACCCTATTTATTGCATCAAAATTTGTTAATACATTTCTATAGTTATGGGGTGGATAATTTTATCAGTTGTTTATTATACATGCAACAATACTGTTATAGTTTTTATTTATAACCATTGCTGTGTAGCTGATAACTTTGTCTAGTGCTGTTATAAATGTTTATAGCATGATTTGTGAAAATGTAACTACTATACCGAATGACTTGGCACATACTTCTTCATAGTGTTTGCATATTTCATTTTATTCTGTAACCTACTTTTTCTACAGATCTCTGCACTAGTGTTAAATGCTACTGTTTTGACAGCGTTGATAACGTTTCTGACAGATAATATGAATGTTTTTTTTTTTTTGCGTTTCCCTTATCGAATGTCGTAGGGTAGGCTATGTCAGAAATGGGCTTTTTTGATTACTGGTGATTACGGCGATGCAGTGTTGCCAGATATTGCTATTAAGATGAGCAAAAGCCCATCAGTAAATAAAAATAAACTGAATATATTACAAATCTTTTGCAAATAAGATAAGATAAAGATATCGCTGACCCTAAACCGCAAGGTCCTACATTATTAACTTTCTAAAGTGTCAAATTAAGTGGGAAAGACAAGTCAAAAACGATTTGGCAACATGGAGACTGCGCTCGCGTCCTCACTCGCAACTCTCTCAAGCCTCGTTCACTCCGCCAGCGTCCCGCAGCGATCATTTTCATACCACGGACGCTAAACATTCTTGCAAACTGTCTAAACTGAATTATACATACAGACATATGAGGAGTTTAATAGCAAATTGGTCATTCAGAGAACAAATTTTATTTTTGAACATGAAAAATTTACCGAGGTTCGGACCTCGGTGACCTCATAGCTGGCTACGGGCCTGTATACCATTGATTAAAACAGACTTAAATAAAAGAACAGGCCAATGCATTTAGTTGTTTTGAGCTGATCAGAAGTCAGTCTAGATAATGTTATACAAAGAGAGATTAGCTACTATTCTTCTTTTAAATGACCTGTTTAAATGCTGGAATCTAGTTCATTAGATATTAAAAATATAACAGACAGCCTGTCAGACTGTGTGCTAGTGATGGGGATGTTCAGTGCAGATTATGCCAGTAGGTGGCAGCAAGGGACTATTTTATGAGTCAGATGCTTACACCAGTCTGTGAAATCCCTTAAAGTCCAAAGAATGAAACGGCTTGTGATAGTCTTCCTTATTGTGATGCACAGTGAAACCGATTCTTGAACAACAACAATAAAATGTAGGACAGGGCTTGATTTTGTCCATCATGAGTCAGTTTGATCACTGTGGCTTGCTATTGTTGTGATGTAATGTGAGTATCAGGTTGTCCCGTCCTCACACCAGTAAACACGCCCTCAGAGAAGAGATGTTACTGCAAGTGTGAAGGGAAGTTACACTGATCAGCCACAGTACTAGCATCAGAACTAAACCATGTGCTCACAACAAAAGACAAGACAAAACAAAACATGGAGCATTAGCATCTGGATCCTGACAATTAACCGAACCGAAACCAGACAGGAGCATCAGGATCCAGATATCAGCCTTCAAACACACAACACATAGGCTACATGAGTCCTGAATAGATGATGGAGGTTCAGTTGTAATCTGAGAAATATACCAAAGTGCCTAGAAAAACTTCAGAGCAAATTTTACTTTTGCCCTGTCCAAATACCCACACTTGTTGTCTTTTCACTTGACCACTTCTTCTATGATGTATTTCTGTATTTAGCCCAATTGTTCAAGTGAGCATGAAGAGCATGAAGTGTGTGGAACTTTTCATTACCCGATGGGACACATTTATAGTGTTGTAAATATGCAAGTGTTTACAGAGCTTTATTTTTATATTCAGTAGTTTGCATTTTAAAATAAGCATCTGAATGTCTGTTCTGTAGTCTATAACAAATGACACAATTTAATGTGTGGTGCTTCTAATTAAGTAGAATAGAAAGCATGTTGCAAATGTACAAAAAATATAGTACATCTCTTTGCACCATTTAAAACATGCAAATTATATGTAATGTCTAATTATTAATAATATTTAACTTATATTGGAAAAGTTTCTGTGATTTTATGATTTTATTTTCAGCCATCTGTAAAAATATGATGCTTTTCACCATTAGCAGCTGAAGTTAATGACATATGTAAATATTATTTACGCTTTTGACTACATTATTATTGTACAACTGTTTGTAAATATACTGAATCTGAAATACTGTTCCATTTCTAGGACTATTGAATGTTTTTGTTGGAATCAGAAGATCAGCAGAACAATCAGAACTCAACGCTGATCTACAGCAGACGCAAGTTACAGAACAGCATCAGGACTATTTACACTTACAAAACTGTGAATCCATTCTTATTACAAAATTAATTTCTGTCTTGATAATTATTGATGGTTCTTGCTGACCCATACAATATCTTTCTATAACACTTTTGGCTCATTTTTGTTCAGCTGCAACTGAAATAGAATAGAATTTTCAGAATGCCACGATGGACTTTTCTAAACTGTGTAAAAATACTTTTTTTTTTCGCTCTAAACCTGCTGAACACATGAGTATGACTGAATTTACGCTTATTTTGTTGACTTTTTCTTGATTTTGGGGCCTGCAGGAAAGTTCAGGAAAGAAAAAAAAAATAAATAAATAAAAGAACAGGCCAATGCATTTAGTTGTTTTGAGCTGATCAGAAGTCAGTCTAGATAATGTTATACAAAAGAGATTAGCTACTATTCTTCTTTTAAATGACCTGTTTAAATGCTGGAATCTAGTTCATTAGATATTAAAAATATAACAGACAGCCTGTCAGACTGTGTGCTAGTGATGGGGATGTTCAGTGCAGATTATGCCAGTAGGTGGCAGCAAGGGACTATTTTATGAGTCCGATGCTTACACCAGTCTGTGAAATCCCTTAAAGTCCAAAGAATGAAACGGCTTGTGATAGTCTTCCTTATTGTGATGCACAGTGAAACCGATTCTTGAACAACAACAATAAAATGTAGGACAGGGCTTGATTTTGTCCATCATGAGTCAGTTTGATCACTGTGGCTTGCTATTGTTGTGATGTAATGTGAGTATCAGGTTGTCCCGTCCTCACACCAGTAAACACGCCCTCAGAGAAGAGATGTTACTGCAAGTGTGAAGGGAAGTTACACTGATCAGCCACAGTACTAGCATCAGAACTAAACCATGTGCTCACAACAAAAGACAAGACAAAACAAAACATGGAGCATTAGCATCTGGATCCTGACACTTAACCGAACCGAAACCAGACAGGAGCATCAGGATCCAGATATCAGCCTTCAAACACACAACACATAGGCTACATGAGTCCTGAATAGATGATGGAGGTTCAGTTGTAATCTGAGAAATATACCAAAGTGCCTAGAAAACTTCAGAGCAAATTTTACTTTTGCCCTGTCCAAATACCCACACTTGTTGTCTTTTCACTTGACCACTTCTTCTATGATGTATTTCTGTATTTAGCCCAATTGTTCAAGTGAGCATGAAGAGCATGAAGTGTGTGGAACTTTTCATTACCCGATGGGACACATTTATAGTGTTGTAAATATGCAAGTGTTTACAGAGCTTTATTTTTATATTCAGTAGTTTGCATTTTAAAATAAGCATCTGAATGTCTGTTCTGTAGTCTATAACAAATGACACAATTTAATGTGTGGTGCTTCTAATTAAGTAGAATAGAAAGCATGTTGCAAATGTACAAAAAATATAGTACATCTCTTTGCACCATTTAAAACATGCAAATTATATGTAATGTCTAATTATTAATAATATTTAACTTATATTGGAAAAGTTTCTGTGATTTTATGATTTTATTTCCAGAACATGATGCATGATGGGATACACTTAACTTCCTCTGCTTGATGTGAAAAGTTTTTTTTTTTTTTTGTCTTCCTGTCTTTGCTTTAGATCTGCAAGTACATTCATCTTAAATATTGTGTGGAGAGAAGCAGATTCATTTTGAAACATTTTAATCACTGCAGCAACATGAAGATCATTCAGCTTCAGCTCTGTGAGTTTATTACCTGATGGCAATATATTTACATGCTTTACAAACATATACACATTATAAATAGTTTTATGTTATGAATCACAGGGTTTTACATTCTTTCTTTCTTTCTTTCTTTCTTTCTTTCTTATAGATGTATTAATCTGTTGTCAGTATGCAGTGGCAGATCTAGTGACTGATTTGGGATCAAATGTGACCATAAACTGTGATCTTGATGAAAATGAGGTTTATTGGATTTTACTGAAAACAGCAGATCCTCCAACAGTGATTCTACGATCATTCCCAACATCTCATTTTTACAATAATATAATATTCAGAAAGAAATATTCAGTGCAGTTTAAACATCGTCTGGTTATTAATAATGTGACTGCTGATGAATTAGAGTTTATTACTGTATGAACACACGCGCACCTCCAAAACTCAGCAACAGCACCAGAATATACTTCAACGGTGAGTTCATTTACTTCTGTAGTGATCACAACGATACTGATGAATGCTACGTACATACCTACAAACATGTCATTTACTGCTTACATTTTTAGATACTTACGTATATATATATATATATATATATATATATTATATCATATCAGTATATTCACTGCTACAAATCTGCAAGCATTGCACAGTAACAGACTGTGGAAACTTCATTACAGAATCAGTTCAACTAACTGAGTGTCACAATCGTACAGCGGTGGAGTTTATTGATCAGAATCAAACACAATGGCAGATTATTATCATCATATCTGCTCTGATGAACGGGCTTCTGATCATCGTACTGATCGGTGAGTTATTTTCAGCCATCTGTAAAAATATGATGCTTTTCACCATTAGCAGCTGAAGTTAATGACATATGTAAATATTATTTACGCTTTTGACTACATTATTATTGTACAACTGTTTGTAAATATACTGAATCTGAAATACTGTTCCATTTCTAGGACTATTGAATGTTTTTGTTGGAATCAGAAGATCAGCAGAACAATCAGAACTCAACGCTGATCTACAGCAGACGCAAGTTACAGAACAGCATCAGGACTATTTACACTTACAAAACTGTGAATCCATTCTTATTACAAAAATTAATTTCTGTCTTGATAATTATTGATGGTTCTTGCTGACCCATACAATATCTTTCTATAACACTTTTGGCTCATTTTTGTTCAGCTGCAACTGAAATAGAATAGAATTTTCAGAATGCCACGATGGACTTTTCTAAACTGTGTAAAAATACTTTTTTTTTCGCTCTAAACCTGCTGAACACATGAGTATGACTGAATTTACGCTTATTTTGTTGACTTTTTCTTGATTTTGGGGCCTGCAGGAAAGTTCAGGAAAGAAAAAAAAATAAATAAATAAAAAAGTAAAAATAAATAAATTTACAAACAAGCTAAAAATCGCAAGTCATGAGGTAATCACAATTATTGTCTTCAAACGACAGTTGTAGTTTTATATATATTTTTCCCTTAAGTACCAGCCTTTGTATTTGAGTGGGTCCTATAAGTGAATCATCAGATGAAATGTGTGTTTAGGAACTTTAATGTTTACTAGTGTGTCTCTTTATGATTTATAAGATTTTTTTTTGGGGGATCGCTGTCTTAATCTGTATTTGCTGAAAATTTTTGTGAGCGTTGTCGAAATGGATATTTCATTTTTCTACCACTTTGACCTTGAATGGAGAGTGTGCATATATTATTTTTTTGAAGCCTGATGAGTTTTCAATGCTGTTAGACCAAGAAGAGACCACATTTTTTATTATACAGAGGACTGTTTATTACATCAAGATCTTTTAATTGATGGGTTTGTTTTAGTAATCAGTTAAATGATCACAAGATAATAGTCTGATAGTGTGAAATGTCAACCTAGCACTGTTTGCCTGTATTTTAACAAAATGAAAGTGAGAAGCGTATGTCTGCTTGGGATTTTAAAATGTGTTTTATTTTGAGGAAACATCTATGAGTTTATTATTTTGCCATTCAAATAGGAATGAGGAAAGGTGCATCATATTAGATAATGTCACTATTGATTAATTAGGACTTTATGACTGTATGAAAACAGACAAAGCTTAAGAACCATTTTTAGATTCATCACAAATCTAATTAAACTAAAAAAAGAGAGGAAAAGGTCACAAGCGGTTCTTTGGAAATGGCCTGGCATGAGTCACACCTCAAATTTGTATTTGGTACTGTATTGATATCATAATTTGTAAATTAATATGTATTAACGTATAAATTAATAAATAAACAAACTACTCCATTCCGAACTACTAGTGTTATGTTCAACTCAACTAATCTGAAGTGTTAAACCAAAACCAGAAACATGTTCCACTGGGTTTGGCTCTTGACAACCGACAACTCTCACCTTTGTATAGAGTGGAGGTTTAACTGTGAAACGAGTGCAGTGTTTCTTCAACACCTTTGTGTTTATGAAGTTCTCACGGTTGTCTAAACCTCAAATGAAAGTGTAGCATCGCAGTTTGTCTGTTTTCATTGTTATTTACATGTTTAGTGCACATTTAGCACATGCCAAATGTGTTAGTTCACCCACAAACGAACATTTGCTGTAAATTTACTAACTTTTTTTTTTTTTCTTCAGTAGAATAGTAAATAATATTTTTTTTAGCTGAAACCAGACTTTGGTGATTCATAAAATGCTAGTCAGCGGTTAGCGACAATTGAGAGTCAAAAAAACATATCAGGCATCAACATTAATACCTGTGGCTCCTGACAACATATTGAGGTTTTATGAAACGAAATAATCAAGAAACTCAACATTATTTACAACAGGGGTAAGTCTGATTCTTTTCCGCAAACCGGTTCTTCCGGACAGTTAGTTTCAAGTGAGTAAACTAGTCTTAATCAACTGACCTTTTTTAATGAACCACGAGAAACCATAAAAGCTTTCATTTCACCCCTTCATCCATCTGCTTGGTTCATGCATGTGTATAACCGTCTCAGTGGTCTTCTGTGTGTGTAGGATCTGTTTCCTCAGTTCAGTGACTGCTGGAGATACTGGAGCGCTGAATGAGTTGGCAAAAACCAGCACCATCATATAGGCTACTCTGGTGTTTTTGGCTCATTTAAAGTTGGGGTAACTGTTAAGCATATCTGAAAATGAGATGATGCTGCTCGAGCCACAAACTGTTTCAGTCCAATCCAGTTCACTAAAAAGAACCGGTTCAAAAGAATAATTCATTTGTGAATCGGACAGAATTGCAACACTGTTAACGGAAATAATAATAATAATATTAATAATAAAAATAGGTAAATGCAATGGGTAAATAATAGGTAAATCTACAAAGAAATGTAAATGAATGAATGAATGAATGTTTCCACATATATTTCCTCATTATTGCATTTTTCCACAGTTTATACATTTATTTACTTACATTTATATTTATTTCCATATTTCTTTATTTACACATGTATGTCAACATATGTGAATTTATATATATATATATATATATATATATATATATATATATATATATAATTAAAAAAAAAAAAATATATATATATATATATATATATATATATATATATATATATATATATATATATGTCCATATTACAATGAGGGTGAATCAAAAACTAAAAACTAGTAAGAAATGTCTGTAATGTATTTTCATGCTAATATTTTACACGTGTAAAATTTATATTTATAGGCCTATATGTTTTATCCAGTAGAGGGCGCCACACAACAGTGAAATAAACACTATATATACAACTCAGAAAGGGACTCCTAGTGGTAGAAAGATTTGTAATTGACAGCAAATGACTAAATTCGCTTGTATTTTTATATAAACCTCACTATATTTTGTTGTTTGTGCTTGTTTGACTTTGATTTCCTAATGACAGTTTTGCTCAGTTGAATTCACATTGTTTTAAGGATGTTTAAAAGCCATTTCTTAAAAAATATGGTCTTAAAATACCATGTTTGACACACAAGTTGGCAAAAAGCACATTTGCAACTTCCTGGGGATTCTGTACATAGAGGTGAAGGCAAGTGTACCTCACAAGTACTGAAAATTGAAGCCAGAAGATTTTGATTGGTGGCTGGCTGCAGTATAGGTCATAAACCCCACCCTCTCCATGTAAATAAATCATCAAAACATCAAATTATTTTTAAGATATTTTGTGATAAACACAACTGTGATAAACACAACAGATCTGTCTGTATTTTACATACAGCAGAATTCAGACTGGAATATCAGTAGTTGATCAAACACGTATTGTATTCAGATTTTATAAAGCTTTTAAATTAAAATAATCATACATTAATCAACCAGATTTACAGACCGTTGATGATCAGCTGGACGGTCTTCTGTTGATAATTATTGATGGTTCTTGCTGACCCATACAATATCTTTCTATAACACTTTTGGCTCATTTAAAGTTGGGGTAACTGTTAAGCATATCTGAAAATGAGATGATGCTGCTCGAGCCACAAACTGTTTCAGTCCAATCCAGTTCACTAAAAAGAACCGGTTCAAAAGAATAATTCATTTGTGAATCGGACAGAATTGCAACACTGTTAACGGAAATAATAATAATAATAATATTAATAATAAAAATAGGTAAATGCAATGGGTAAATAATAGGTAAATCTACAAAGAAATGTAAATGAATGAATGAATGAATGAATGAATGAATGAATGTTTCCACATATATTTCCTCATTATTGCATTTTTCCACAGTTTATACATTTATTTACTTACATTTATATTTATTTCCATATTTCTTTATTTACACATGTATGTCAACATATGTGAATTTATATATATATATAATTAAAAAAAAAAAAAGTGTTTAGTGTTCATGATCTCATTCTTTTATACAATAAGACTAATGAAATTCACGTGGCAATTTAACAACACAAAACTGCCTTATGCACCAAAGAGAACCAATTAAAGATCTAAGAATTCAGCTAAAGGCAAAACAATCAGAAAAGTTATAGTAAGTGAAAAATAAACTTTAATACTCATTTGTCATTTATGGATGTTATTTGTTTGTCAGTTGAGACAGAAGAGCATGTGGAAGCTTGATCTTTATTATTATTATTTTTTATTATTTTTTTCTCAAGATAAATATGATTAAACTGACTACAAACAGTAATACAGGTACTACAATGCAAACCCAGAGCAATGATTTCCCCTCACTGTCTGCTCCTAAATCTTCTCCTTGGTTTTCTTGATTTCTGGATTCGTTTCCTTTTTCTGCTGTTGATTCTGCAACAAAACAGTAAAGAAAACAACAACATTACTGCACTGTGATAAACACAACAGATCTGTCTGTATTTTACATACAGCAGAATTCAGACTGGAATATCAGTAGTTGATCAAACACGTATTGTATTCAGATTTTATAAAGCTTTTTAAATTAAAATAATCATACATTAATCAACCAGATTTACAGACCGTTGATGATCAGCTGGACGGTCTTCTGTTGAGAATCAGATGGGTTTGTGATGTAGCAGATGTATTTTCCCTCATCAGCGTGAGTGAGATCAGAGAGTTTGATGGAGAAGTTCACACTCCTCAGAAAAAGTTTCAACTCTGTTCTTGTATTGTGAGTCTTGTCCTACTATTGAATGTTCACCCTTAATTATACTATACACAATGTCGTCATATTTTTCTCTCCAGTGCACATCAACGTCTTGAAGTTCAAGATCATGTTCAGCTGAAGAACACGGCAGGACAACAGAACCACCGAAAACAGCCTCTACTGTGACATCCAGAGACGCTGAAATCACACAAACATTAAGTCCAAACATACAATCTGACATTTATACATGATACATGATACTCACTCTTAAATATTGTTTGATTTTTGCTTACCTTTATCTATCAGCGCTGAAAAAACACAGATGAAGCAGCAACTGTGGAAACAGAACAAAACAGAAGTTCCTAATTCAACAAGTAGATCATGATATCAATAATGCCAACAACACGAGTTCAACTGAAAAATGATGAGGGCGTGGAATATATCAGTGAAGAAGTTTATTGCCGTGTAGCACTGACAGGTACATGCAGCACCTTGGGTTCAATGAAATCAGAATGGACCCCAAACATAAACTCAAACCTTTTCCTGTTTCTCTGTCTCTGACTTGTTCTCTATAATAATTAACCCACTTTGGAAAATGAGCATGATACATTTAGTAAACCTACTAGTAAAACTAGCACTGTAAGATAAATAAAACCAACTGCATGTGCTAAGATGGTAATACAAAATGCTAATGCTAATTGCTAATTACTAAATCAAAATAATAGTTACAGCTATAAACCTGTTATGAGTTATGAATTAATAGTAAGCTATTAATGATGATTAAAATCTTTCCATCTTAACTCTAGTTTAAACAAAGAAACTGACAACTGAAAAACAAGCATGTGAACTACAGCAGCTAGGCCTTCGGTGAAGGACAACACGTGTTTGTTCAAAAGAGCTTCATTCACAATTCATCACACATACCTGTTCATCATGGTGTCCCAATATGATCAATATATGTTTTACTTAAATATATTGTAACTAAATGTCTGAAATTAAGATTAAATACTACTACTTAACTACTCAAACAACAGAAAATATTGTAACTCTTCTGCATCACTCGGATGACCATCAAGAGACGTCAACAGCATCCAAGCGCACGCGCACCAGATACTTGTTAATCGTTTGTAATTTTACTATAATATTTTCTATACTATACTTGACTTTCACAAGCTTTTCACATGTACTCGTAATATTACACTCAATCTCCACCATAAGTCGTATCGAACGTGTCTGTCAGTCATGTGTGGACTCGTTCCGTCAATAAAGACATGACTAAAATTAGTTATTATTTCTTATCTTCACTAGTTAGACTACAACATATTGTGCCAGTTCCATTGATAAACAATTCATTTATGGTTTCTATTACTATTTAATGAGTAAATTTAATCAGTAACTTACATGAATATGAGAGTGAAGCATCCTCTAGAGAAAACACTGTATTCTGGATCTGATCATCAGTTGAAAGATTTTTCTGAACGTTGTCTCATACAGTATATTCCTGCTTTCATTGTGTCTCGATTTACTGTCATGTCTTGGCATACGTTTCTGATCCTAGAAAGAGCAGCACAAGAACGCAGAGCTTCAGTTACATCCTTATATGTGACCTGGAGAGAATTCAAAACAACAAAATAAGATCTTGATTATTTATTATTTGCCTTTCAAATGGTTTTAAAAATGAATAATTAACAAACATTTGTAATTTTCTACAATAAGAAATTACCTCAATCCAGAAACATCTCATCGTGTTTTCATCCTGACAGACTGAACAGGCGCTCCTGAGAGAAACAGGAGTGTAATCAGTCTGAGAGCATCAGAGACTCAGAGCAGTGATGGAAAGAGTCACTTGGCTCCAGGATACTGGCGCTGAATATATCACAGATGAGCCCAGCCCCATGTGTCTTCATTAATCATCTGCTCCCTGCCAACAAAATAAACACAATTATCCAAATGCAAAATACAACTTACTTTACAACATACTTTAAGTTACTGGATTAGTTGGTTCAGTTTCGGCTTTAAATCAATTTGTTGCATCCTCAAACCAATGGAAAATATAATTTTCAACTAAACAACAAGACAAAATCTATGTATATCTGACATACAGGGTGACAAAAGGAAAGGAAGCAGAAGAATGGTTCCTGCAAAAACACATCAGTGACTTCTTCCTTTAAGGCATATGCAAATATAGGCAAATATGTACATTTTAAAGGAATGAGCTGTTCAATTTGTTTTCCTAAACCAATAAGAGTATTTGCATGTCGGGATTTTTTAGAATGAAAATTCACAATTTATGATCAAATAAGATCTGCAGTTAACATGGCTTAAAGAGACTTTCATGTGTTTTTATACAACAGATTACATACAACCATGACTCAGATGTGAACTTTGTGTGTACATAAAGTCTACAAGTGTCACAGGAATATGAATTTAGGAGCTTGATTAATCAGAGAGCTTATTACAAACATCTACTTTAACTGCAATTAATGAGCTGTAAACTGCAAGGTTCTTTAACAAGACCAAAATGGTTATAAAGACAGCAATTTATAATTTGTGTTTCTGTCCAACAACTACTGCAGTTTTGCTCTTCTGGCAACATTCTGCAGAGCTGCTTCATATCTCAACTCTGAACACATTTCTATATACAAATTTCATCAGACTAGTCTTTTGTGTGTTCCTAGGAGTAAATGAAAGGAACTGTTGGAGGAACTAGTTCATTTAGTGCTATTCTGAAACCTACTCTGGAAAAAGTAGCTTATATATGTGCGAGCTGTTGAACTTTTATGTTATAGATGATATTTTTGGTTAATAATAACAAAAGACCATATATAATTTCAGAACAGAATGTTTAACACAGATGTCTATGGGGCCTCTGCTGCCCTCAGGAGGCTGGAAGTGGTAGTTCTCCACTTAATGATCCAGCAGAGATGTCTGGTCTCACCACTGGAGGGCAGAGGTTATTTTTTTCTAATTCTCTCTCTATGTTTCACATGATTGGTTCTTCACTGATCATCACTTTCATATGCACTTGCTCACAGTAGACACAGAGTTCACGGTATACTCAGGATCAAACCCTGAGATGACTGAGGAAATCTTTAAAGAGTGATCTACTGAACCCAATCTAAATTTGTTTGGTTTTGTAAATGTTTTCAACTTGCTCTGAGAGACAATCCTTCCTCACTCTTCCATAGAATCCTACTAGAAGCTTCTTAGTGTCAGAAGATTTAAAGGATAGTTCACCCGAAAAATAAATTCTTCATTCATCTTCAGAACACAAATTAAGATATTTTTGTCAATACTACTGTTTTTATACAATATGCACAATGTCAATATACGATACGATCACCTGGTCACTTTATTTATCAGGACTTTAACAAATGCACTAAATGTGGCATGTCAAGGTGCAAATCACTACAGCCACTTTTTGTATATACTTACAGTTTCATGTCAGTGTAGAGGTCAATGTGCAGTAGGCTACTGTCGATGGTCACAGATTGCTCAGTGTGCAATATCATAACTCACTTGTTGTGTATACTTTTATAATTGCACTGTACAGTCTACAGTCTTATTTATTATCTGTGGTTATATGTTTGTTTTCTAACACTAGTCATTGTATACAGAAAAATCCAGTGACAATAAAGGCTTTCAGTTCAATTCAATTTCAGTTCAGTTCTGTTTACTGAATTTACACTGTGCCATAGACAGTTTGTGAAGGGTAAATAAAATATAAATGATGAGAGAGAGAAAACAGAGCTGTGTAAGGGTTACAAAGGAGTCTGGCCCTGATTACAGGAGAGAATTTTATCAGAGCAAATGTCACGAGTGATGTCAAAGTGATACTTCCTGTGAAATCTGACCTAATATTATTATTATTATTTCTGTTCATTTTTCACCAGAAATCTTCTGTCGTACATGTTTAATAAAGTGACGAGGCCCTTCATTATTGAGGTCGTGGATCATTGTGTGTTAAAAGTGTGTACAATGTGGTTGAAAACTTGACTTCCTCTTCATTTCTTTCTTGTCGTCACACATGCAGGTGGAGGGAACTAGATTTTATATTGAAGTGATCAAGACAACATGAAGATCATTCAGCTTCAGCTCTGTAAGTTTACATATTATGAATATTTTTAACATACATTCACAAACTTTGCCAATTTAAAACTTTTTTAAATAATGTTTTATTTTTCACACAGTGGTATTAATCTGTTCTCAAGCTGCAGTGTCAGATCTACTGACTGATTCGGGATCAAATGTGATCATAAACTGTGATCTTGATGAAAATGATGTTTATTGGATTTTACTGAAAACAGCAGATCCTCCAACAGTGATTCTACGATCATTCTCAACACCAAAATCACCTTTTTATCATAATAAAACATTCAGAAAGAAATATTCAGTGCAGTTTAAACATCGTCTGGTTATTAATAATGTGACTGTTGATGAATTAGGAGTTTATTACTGTATGAACACAGAAACACCTCTAAAACTCAGCAACAGCACCAGAATATACTTCAATGGTGAGTTCATTTACTCATGTAGTAATTAAAACAGTCTGATAATCAGTGTAATTATTTACATTTGGTGTTTACTACAGTTTTATTATCAGGCCTCTCATTGGTTGCTCCACACAGAGATGATTTTTTATCGATATTTAATTCAATTCTACAAAACTGCATTATTGTCACTGTGCTCCAGTAAAAGACTGACAGTAACAGACTGTGGACGCTTTTATTACAGAATCAGTTCAACTAAGTGTCACTGAGTGTCCGAATCAAACACAATGGCAGATTATTATTATCATATCTGGTTTGATGAACGGACTTCTTCTCATTCTGCTGATCGGTGAGTTATTCATAAATTAAATGAGAAAATTAAATAAACACTAGTGGTGTTGTTTGTGAAAATATGACGCTCTTCAGCAATAAGCAGGTGAAGATGTCTTTCATAGTCTTTTGACTACAGTTTGGCATGTTTGTGTCTCCATATATATTGTTACAATTTAAAAATATTGAATCTGAATTCTCGGTTTCATTCTTAGTTTTTGCTGCTAGAAAAGCAGAACGGTTGGAAAAACATGTCTATAATGCTGATCTGCAGACAAAAGTTACATATCGGCTTCAAGATCCTAAACTTTTACCAGTACAATAAGGTAAATATGTGAAACCATTTACTAAAATTCATTACTATTATTATTATTATTTTTTATTTATTTTTTGAAATATGATTATTTACACTGAATTTGTTTACTTCTATAAGTACAACAAACTATAGTAGACCTTTGTTCAGGTTAATTTTAGGTTAAATGCTAATTGTTTTCCTCGTTGCTCTTTCAGAACGCCGAGGTGGAGAACTATTCAGCTGAATATTGAATATTTGAATGAAATGTAATATTTCCACCATTACTGGTCAGTGAAAAAGATACAGTTTAGGAGTTAGTTATGCATTAAGCATCATTGTCAGATTCATTGGTATTCCTTTATGAAGTATGATGTAAATGTTTGATCTGGTTCATTCACATTTAGACATTAAAATGTTTTGCATGTAACAATAAATTAACTGAAAAAAGTCAAAGGCTGCTAGACCTTATTATAGTAAATAGCAATTTACCAATGTACTTCTCCTTACTTTGTTAACTATTTCAGAAACGAAAGCATATTTGTTTTATATAATTTTTTATATAACAAAAATGTGTTGTATTCAGCCCTTGCACAAAACAACAACAAAAAAAAAATATTGTTTTCTTTGTTTTTGGCCTGTTATCATGTATTCTAATAAACAGACAACAAAATTTTAGATACTGATTAAAATTTGCAATTCTAGATTCCAATTTTGATACCACAGCAAAAACGCCCAGCCTAACAAATATAAAGTTCAAATATTATTAAAGACAAGTGAACAGCCAGTAAATAATAAAGAGAACAAATATACAAATTACAAGCAATAGCAGAAATTAAATAAATAAAACAAAGATACAAATTAAACAATGTTTTAATTTTTCAGTTTTGTTGGTGTTCAGGTGCAGAAATTGAATCATATTAATATCTACATAATATCATATAATATCAGATCTGTATAAAATCATATAAACTATTTTCTATGATTGCATACGAAATAGAACAGTTATTCTAAATTTTGTATTCAGCAAAAAAAAAAAAAAAAAAAAAAGTTACGGATAAACTGAACTGAAGTGTTAAACCAAAACCATCAATACGTTCCACTGGTTTGCTCATTTTGCTCACAAACAGCGTGTGTCACCTTTGTCTAGAGTTGAGGTTTTCTAAAACCTTTATATCTTTATGTTACTCAGTTCTCATAGCTCAAATGGAAACAGCAGTGTTGCAGTATAATCTTGTGACATGATGCTTTTGTTTCTGTATCTAAATGCATATTTAATATAAGGCCATTAAACGATATGAAAAGCTACTTCATACTTGATACTGAAGTATTTCAATATTTCTCTGAATATGCAACAGTTCATGGACTGTTTAAAAAACTATGTTTCTTATTCTTTCATTTATCATTTTTTTACTTATTGCAGATTTTTAGTCTAAAGGTAAGAAACAAGGAAAGACTCAAATAACATTCAATGCTAAACATTCATTTAATCAATTCAGCCTCTGAATAGAATGGTTAGTGTGACAGGGTTCAGTTCAGACTGAGGGACATAACTTTAAAGTTTTTTTTTTTTTTTTAGAAAAATATTTTTAAAAAAAGAAAAAGAAAAAGAACACAAATTAATGCTTACATGATTAAATTAAAATGCAATAATACTCTATATATAATGTGATAATGTGTATTAGAGTAAAAAAAAAAAAAATTCATAATGATATTTCTCCCCATTTTAAATTCCTATTATCCAATGAAATGTTAGATTTTTGTGAATTTTTTTAATAAAAGTTCAAAAGGTATATATAATATAAAAGTATATATATATATATATATATATATATATATATATATATATATATATATATATATATGTAATAGGCTATATTACATATTGTAGTAGTATATAATGTTGTGTGCTATCTGTCACGCCCACTGAAGGCTCGTCAGTAGATCATGCGTGCGCTGATAGCGCTGAAGTGAACTAACTCCGGAGCAGGTTATCTTCAGAGAGCAAGTTTCTATGGTTACTTAACCTCTAATTTTGGAACCGAAAGCTGAGGTTATCCGCTCTCTTATCCTCAAACATACCCGGGTATGTCACATAACCTGCTTTTTGGAATAACCCCCAGGTCATGCATGATATGCAACTAGGTTTAACTATTGAATCAACATTTCCTTGATCAATCAGTAGCAAGTGAAAGACCATGTTAGTCGACCAAGTCCATCAGCTAAAGCCAGGGTGTCAAACTCAATTCCTGGAGGGCCACAGCCCTGCACAGTTTAGATGCAACCCTAATTAAACACACCTGATCCAGCTAATCAAGTCATTAAGGCTTATTTGGAAACTACATGGTATGTGAGTTGGAGCAGGGTTGGAACTAAACTCTGCAGGGCTGTGGCCCTCCGGGAACTGAGTTTGACACCCCTGAGCTAAACCAACACCATACCAGCATAAGCACTAAAATTAGGCTGAGCCAACTTGTTGGTCTTATTAGTCTTTTCAGAAGTTTTTATGGGTGTACCTATAGACATCTATTCTTTCAAATTATGATAATGTTAATATTTCACAATTCACATATATTATTCACCCAAGAAACGCCTTTTGTGCACAAGTTGAACCTTTAATATTGTATGTATTATAGCTTCTAGCAGGATACTTGTCTTCAGGCTGGTTCTTAACCACACAGATTCAGTTTGCAGAGGTGTAACCTGATGACATTATGTGATGTTTGTATTAACTGTAAGGAGTGTTGCTGGTGAAACTCATCTCCAGGATGCTGGAAGTGGAAGAGAGCGCTGTTCATTCACTCCTCCACCTACAGTACATTTCCTGCTGGTACTGAGAATCAAACCCGCAGCTTCAGGTTAAAAGTCTGACTCTCTACTGCCCCACTAAAAAGCACCACACTGCCCTGTGTGAATATAACAAGGAAATACAACCTGACTTTTTCACAAATTTGCTTTTCAACAGCATTATTTACTTAACATCATTACTTAACAAACAGCTGACATATTTCTATTATATGTGTTATATTTGTTATGCAGTTCTTGCATATAGGCTCTAGGGGGCAGTTTTGTCTCTTTTAGTTTGCAGAGGTGTATCACCTGATGCCATTGTTTGATGTTTATTACTATAGCAGAATAGTGTTGCTGTGGCACCATGGATGCTGGAGATATAAACACTGCCGCGAGTAATAAGAGTCCAGTCCCATTTCTCTACAGATTTCTGCTGCTGAGATACACTTGGGGCCCCGTGAGTCATCAAGAGCCTCATTTGGGCCCTCAAAGAGCCCCACGTACAGAGCCTATTACTATGTCTGTAGGACATTCTGATCATTTTTAAAGCTTTATTCAGTCTGTTCCTCTTTTAATTAAGTGGCAGTCACTGTGTTACAATTTACAAATCAAAATTCAGCAGTTTTCAGCACACAAAGAAGAAGCAGCAGTCTGGGTTGAGTGCATTGTCAGCAACAGCTCTCGCTGTGGGAGATACTGACCACTAACATAAAAACACTTTTTTTAATTATTATTTATTTTAATTTTTTTGCAAAGGTTAAGGAAGAGTTCAGGACGCTGCATAGAAGAGCACATATTGTGACTTTACTGGCAATAGAGCTGTTCAGGTTGTTTTCATAAAACCTAGAAGAGAATTTGCATTTGTTTTCAATGATCACATAAAATGTAAATTAAGTTGTGCAGATGATGCAAATGCGTTAAAAGGTTAAAGATAAGGACACAATTAGAGTGTTTGGTGGGTAATGATATAGAGCTGAACTCACACAGCACTTTAATATATTCATTCTTGTATTAAATGAACATACAAATATAATTGGAACAATTATGCTGCTCATTTGCATTACACATGTAGATGCTTCTGTGATGTGATATTTTGGACACTAAAATAATACTGACACTGAATAATAAATGAATAATTTAATTTCACACAGGTTTAAAAGTCAGATAAGATCCTTCAATGTCTCTTAGCGGGTCTTTTGAGTTTCATGTCACAAACACATAGAAAACAGTGGAAAATATCTTGCTTATGTGCACCTTTATTCTTGGTTCTTTTGTATTGTTGTTTGTTTGTTTCATTAAACACCTCTCATGAATGGGAAAAAATAAAAATACAGGATAGAATAATCATCAAACTGACGGGACATTTACGGCACTAAGCACTTTACCAAGACATCTACATGTGACACTTCA
The DNA here is from genome assembly GCF_012432095.1 of Onychostoma macrolepis. Taxonomy (NCBI): domain Eukaryota; kingdom Metazoa; phylum Chordata; class Actinopteri; order Cypriniformes; family Cyprinidae; genus Onychostoma; species Onychostoma macrolepis. The sequence goes on along the minus strand of NC_081176.1, from coordinate 25,655,177 downwards.
GATATACCAGTGAACAATGAAGACAAATGTAACTGTTACAGTCATATTTATTCAGTGTTCTGTCTTATTCAGTGTATGGAAATATACAGTAATGTGCATGTGAGTATTCTCACAAAATAAGAAAAAGTATGACAAAAGCTGTTTAAAAAGGGTGATCAGTAGAGCATAAAATAAATAAATAAATAAATATGTTATGACATTGTTTTTCACTTTACAGCATTTTTTCACAAGTCTCTAAAACGTTTCATAATATATTCTGTTCATTTCTCCATGCATCTTGCCACAGTTCTTATAGTCACATATTTAACATTTTCTGAAGCCTCACACATTCCTGCTGTCATTGTGTCTCAATACATTTTATCATCACTGTCAACACGTCAAGAATGCAGATCTTCCAGTGACGTCATTCTGACCTGAAAGAGAGAAACAAGAGTCAAACATCCAGCCTTTTCATGAATTTGCCATTCAAATTTTATTTATGTTGGTTCATAGGCATATCGGCATACAGATTTGGTTTTGTGTGTTTCTTTTATGGCTATATTAATCAAATTTAACTGTTTGGCACACACTTGTTTTATATCCTTTATTTTCATTGTAAACGTGAATATTTATCTTCATATCGACATATTATTCTTCCAACAAATAACCTGCAAAACATAACATGCAAAAGAGCAAAAAAGATGCAAAATAGCATTTTGTATTGCATGCACTGTATCGTTACCATAGATTGTGTTTCTGTATTGTATGAACATAATGACATTGAAGTTTGTTCTGATAGTGATCAGACTGGTTCTCAAATACATAGATACGTGTCATTTCGTTTGCGTGTCAGCTGATGTTTGATGTTTTACGTTCACTAAGGCGTAGAGTTACTGTGGTGACACTCGGCACCAGAATGCTGCTTATATAAACACTGTTAAGCCAAAGTCAAAAGATCCCACAGCCATTTCTCTACCAAATTCTGCTGCTGATCGAATGATGCGTTATTGGGAATTAACGAAGAATTAATTAGATTTGGTAAAAGATGTACAGTTTTAATTCCAACAAAAATAAAATAATATGTAAATAAAACTAAATACATTTAAACACAACAGGCAACGTGCACCAGAGGACACGTATTCTTGTAGGAGGCACGAGGAAGAATTTTTCATCCAATACTTTTATCATTAGTTGAGGTTGTTTGAAGTATGGGGATCACATGACTTGGTTCATATTTTCTGTGCTCGTTTTGTCGGTTTGGCGTTGGATTTGTAGAAATCACATCAAATACACAGTAATCACATAACATATAAGGGGGAGGCCCTTGATAAAAAAATCTCTCTGAGGGATGGGGTGGGGGATGGGGATTATAAATCACAACAAGGAGAGCAGCTCCCCCTCAGTAGAAATTGCATTCCAGGGCCAGGGGCCCTTAGGGAAGAGCCTTATAGGCCTTCCTGGCCTCTAGGTCCCCTGTACACAGTCCCCTTTCTATTTATTTTGAGTTTAGAAATTGTGCAAATGTTAATATTTGTATGTAAAACTGATAATATTACACTGTTGACTACATCTTTGCATTTTTAACTAGATTTTTTCCCCTGCAGGGTTTCACAGCTCATTTTATGGTAGAAGAGGGGTGTCTAACCCTGCTCCTGGATGGCTAGAATTCTGCAATTTTTAGCTCCAACCCTGATCAAAAACATTTGAAAAATCTGACAAAAACCGCTTTAGTTCCAGAACTAAATGTACAGTACTAAAGTACTGGGACGATTTTGCCTGAGCTATTTCCCAGTACCATTTAAAGGGTTGTGTTCACACCGAGAGTTGGTATTAGGAAGTGACGTAAGCTGGTCGACAGCGGCGTCATGTGCACGGCGTTCAACAACGGAAACAGAGAAGAACAACATTGACAACAGGAGGATGGAGGACGCTGTGATCAGAGCTGTGTTTGTGTTGGGTCTCGCGGGTTTCACAATAATGGACATGGAATGTCGACGTATACGTCAAGCGATTGAAAGAACGGAAAGGAGGACTAAGAATCTCCAACGACTAGATTCTAATGTTCAAACTAAATGTTCAAAAGTGCCTGCACTTCAGCGTCCGTCCATCTATCACTGTTCTCCATACTTGCGAAATAAGTTGACACAATGTTTACGGTATGTTTACACGGCGTTTTAAATCATGGCGGGTGAGGGCGTTTTTGTTAGCGTTTGGCCAATCAACGTCTACTTACGTCATGGGTAGTACCAGTTGTGCTGATTAGACCCTGCTCTGGAGTAGGAGCTAATTTGGTTCTCAAAAAGGCAGTCCGGTACTAAAATCGCATCCAGTTCCGGCGGTGCGAAAACGCCAAAAAGTGGGTAGTTCCACAATTAGTTCTGGAACTATGAAAAGGTTCCCACGGTGCGAAAGGCCCTATAGTCACCGACAAAGTTATGACCTGAGCTGTAAACAGTGTTGAGAGCACCTCTGGCATGTAACCCTTCTTGGGGTTTAGAATAACCTTACAGTCATTCAGCATGAATTCCATGCAAGAAGCACCAAAAGTAGACAGCACTGGAAAGTCCACCACTTGCTTTACAGAAGTAAAACACTATCTTCAGCAAGAGTGCTCGTAATTAAGAGCTTTTAGGTCCAAAGCAAAGTCCCAAGTGAGCAATGTGGAAGGGTGAAGGCATAGCCGTGGGAACATATTTTATCTGGGGGGTGCTGGGGGGGCGTGGGTTGATTTGGCAGGGTGGGGCCACGGTGGGGGATTTTTTACAAAATCCTATAAACAGCCCAAACTCTTATAGATTAACATACAAATGAAGATGTAGCCTATATGCGAACCAATATATAGGCTATTTGTGCTTTTGTGATTTTAGTTCAAAAAAATGTTCTTTAATATTTCTATTAAGGGGTTTTTATTAAATATTAACATCGCTGATATGCAAAAGTTTTGGTCAATACACTTTATCGAATTCTCTCATCAGAAACAACAAAGTGCAGATGTAAGATTCATCATACACTGCAGACAACATCACTGATTATAGCTTATAGTTTTTTAGAGTGCTTTCACTCAGGCTTCAGTAATATTCTTTGATTATGTAAATGTTCTTTGTTCACTGTATAATTTGTTCGTTGTTTGAATAATAGTGGACATGCGCATTATAATTAAACTTAAAATGTCTTTTTTATTAAGCTTGATCAGGTTAAATTCAAATTCAGTCTTATTAAAATATTTTGTCATAAGATTGATAGCCTACTTGCCTAAAACGTTATGATGTGTGTAGTTAATAGATTACATTAGGCTACAGATTAGACTACAGTGGTTTGAGCGCGTTTGACCAGAGAGCTCAATTAAAGAGCAGTGCTTATTGACGGTGGCCGTATTCAGAGGCGAGAAAGCTTCGGAAAACAGCTCATAAAAAAGACGAGGACGTGAATGTTTTTTTACAAGTCGGAAAGTAAAATTACGTTATATTGCGTGAACATTCACATGTATTTCAGTCAGTGTGAGGCGGAGATGTACAGGTGCCGCGAGGCGAGCAAGAAAAATAGGCTACAACCGCACTAGGCTATTTATTTCTGGTCAGTTTAATAAATAATCACAAAAATGAAGTATCTTGGGGATGATCAAGGGGCAAAAGGAAAATCTCAGTCCTGGCCCTGCGGCAGGGGGTGCTGCATCACCCTCAGCACCCCTAGTTATTGCGGCCATGTTCCCTTCTGCATATAGTTTATCTCTGTCTCCGGTTCACACTCCAGTACAGTGGCGGTAATTCACCATTGAAGTTGGATGCCAACCGCCGTTAAACATCAAGGAAGAAGAAGAAGAAGAACACGGAAACATAGGTGCGTTCAGCCTGAAGAGGCACTGTGCAGACCGATCAGCGTAACAAAGTATCGCGAGAGCTATATAGAGAGCGGACCACTTCGTATGCTTTTGAATAGCTCTCGCGGTAGTTTAATCTCACATTTACTTTCAGTTTTCTTACAAGTAATGTTAGCATTTGAGAAATATTATGCAAAATTTACATTAATTATATCGGGGCACCATGATCATCGGGTATGTTTATGCTTTTAGTGATATTCTGTTTCAACAAAACGATTTGTACTTGCCACATATTTCTCTTCAGATCTGCTGCGATACTTGCAAAAAGTGATCAAATTTGCGGACTCGCATTTGCATTTGACCTGGTTTATTGTAGCCCTCGCTTAAACTAGCATTATCAACAACTAGCATTAGCAAACATTTTCAGTGTCATTAATGCATTCTTCATGGTTTGGTTTATTAACGAGTTACAGGTTAATACTCAAAGAAATAGCTGTAACTATTATTTTGATTTAGCCATTAGCATTAGCATGTGGTATTGCCTTTGTGTTCCGGTGCATGTGCAGTTTAGTTCAGTTTAGTGAACAGTTTACTCAGTTTGACTGACTGAGTCTTAAAGTGTATTCAAGATATTAAAGATTTTACCAGTAGGGGAGGATGGGTGAAGATGCTCCCTTAAAAACAAGAACATTTACTGCTGAATCATGTTCAGAGTTTAGCATTATAATACAACATTCAGGAGGCTATTAATAACATAAATTGTGAAGTTTTAAGTTTAAATTTGATGCATTTTGACAATTTAGTGACAATTGGCAAATAAAATCCAGTTAATTCCACATCAAAAGAAAAATAATATAGAAATAAATTGTATAAAATACATTTTATTAAGGGGATAACCATTTGATAAATGTGTTAAGATTTAGTGAAGTCTATGCAGGGTTTCATTACTTTAAAAATGGAATGTAACTTCAGTGACAAACAGTTTGTCCACATTGAACATGACACAGAGTGTCACACGACACAATCACAGTTTCGTCTTAGTCTTAAAAAACTAAAATTAGCTTTATAAATATGTAGAAACCATGTTTGTGGTAAAGAGAAATATTAATGGTGGTTGGGGCATCTTAAGTAGGTGTGTTATGTGAGAATCAATGCTGCCTTCATGTGCTATAGGACTTATTGTAATTACAAGTTTCCTTGACAGAAATTGGACTTGAACAGCATCTCAAGTCATATTTACAACTGGGAAACTCCAAGATAATTTTGATAGCCAAGTTTTTGAGTTGAGCCAAAAAGTTTAAACATGGCAGAGTAGAGAAATAGCTGTAGTACTGTAAAGTTTTATTCATTTTCCCCAAAAAATCTACATTGCTTTCTTCTGTCGTTACAGTCATGAATATTTATGTATATAAATAACCATTTGATGCATATCTCATGTTTTTAAAACAGTAAAAATAGCATTTATTTGACCTAAATTTAGGATTCGTCAGCCAGCTGAATATCTAGGTAGCGCAGTGAATGTTTATATGGTTAATATGGTTGGGCCATCCACCATGATTCCTGTTTGACAACAAAGCACTTGAACGCGATAAACTCATAATTACAACTTCAGAAGTGGAAAAAAGTAAGTTTCGGATAGCACGTGAAGGCAGCACAAACACATGACCTTGGCATTTGTCTCATTTTAAATTCAAATCAGTTAGTCTTGAATGTAGACCAGCATCCAAATCCATTGCTGTTCTTTAGTTGTATAAAAATGTATTATTGTTCTAAGCCAGGGGTGTCAAACTCAGTTCCTGAGGGCCAGAGCCCTAGAGTTTAGATTTAACCCTAATCAAACACATCTGGGGCCTGTACCATGATGGTAGTTGAACAAATTCAGAGTTACAGGATTAGTTTTGAGTTGACAAAACCAAACCACTCCAATCTTTGTTGGTACCATGATGCTGATCATCAACTTTCTTTGTCAACTCAGGCTTTGATCCTGAGTTTGTGGAGTGAGTGCACATGTGTAGTCTCGCGTAGCCAGACCTTCGGACTGATGGCTAAAGGTCTGGAATGTGTGGTAGCTTTCACTGGCCAAGGCCCACCCATGAGGCCTTTTGACCGACATGTCAAACAACCAATCACAATTCGTTTCATTCAGCGTCATGTTTCGGGGCGTGGAAATGTACTGTAGCCACAATAACAGACCAGTGTGTAAAACTCTCGGACGTATTTTAAAGATTCTCTGTGGAAGCATATGTGTAGCTAAATTCAATTTGAAATGTAATATGCAAAATGGCAATGTATTTCTGTATTTAAATTTACATTTTCCCATTCATATGTGCAACTTTTAGTGCAAAATGAAAATTCAATTATATCATTTAAATTTGCTATTTTCTACACTAGTTTTAATATGCAGATTAAAAACATATGTTAAAGCTTTATAAGTTGCAAAATTTAAATTAAAATGTATTACCCAAATTGATTAGATATGTTTAACATGTCCAAGCAAAAACTGTAGCAAAATTATCATTTAAATGCTGTTTTTCTTAAATGCGTTTAGACTTAGGGGTAGGACATTTGGGATTGCATTTTCATCATGATACTGCGTGATAATTGTAGCAAAATGCAGTGAGAGTTTCAAAATGCATTCTGAGCCAAAGGTGCAGCAAAAGGGTGATTTAAATGTATTTTATTTTTCTTAAATGAATAATAACACGTCTCCCGGAAATCCTGTATAATTCAACCAATCCGATGACGACTTCGAAACTCCTAAAGTGTTTCTACTTTTGTGTGCCATATGCATCAGACGTTTAGCCAACATTCCATGAGCATGATGTCTGAGGCTGAGATTAGCACATGTGACATCAGTGTCGAGCAGCTAATCACATGCCTCACAACACAGAGCAAGTGTGATTCACTTCTCGCGACAGAGCCAGCAAGATCCAAAACTGTTTTGCTAAAGGTGAAGATATTGAAGAATATGAGGAATTTAAAGGGATGGGTGACTGTTTTTTTTCTAGGCTTGATTGTGTATATGGGGTGCAGTCAAACAAGTGTTCATGCTTCATTTACCTTTATTCTACACCGCTCTGTCCCTTCTCTGATAAACGCCCCGATTATTTCCTGGTTTTATGAAGCTGGTTAGCTGGTCCAGTGTGTTATGATTGGCTAAACCGTCTCTAGTGCGCATTTAAATGTCCCGCCCTTCACCTCAGCGGCATGTGCTCCGGTTGTATTGTAAACAATGATGTCGTCAATATTGCTTATTAATTTGAGCCCGATTGAGACCCAGAGAATATTAGTGAATAGGATCGTGCAGTACCTGTGCAAGCACGGCTATAATGGTATGTTTTTTTTGTTTGTTTGTTGTTGGTTCGTACTTTTAGATACTCTGTTATTTGTAAGTGCTACTGCTTCTGTTAGCTTTTAAAATACGGTTTTATCCTGTTGAAAGCTTTAATAGAGCACAGCAACCGCACGTGTGCCCATGTATAAAGTTTCTCATAGCTATGTGAAAATAAGTGTATAATTGGAACAGTTTGTTGGAGCTGAGCTGACGATCTGAATGAGAGAGAGAGAGATGCAGAGCGTGTGCAGAGCAGGGGGACGCGAGGAACAGTAAGAACCGCTGCTTTAGCACATATGATTTTGAAACTTGTGAATCCATTAGAATCGTTAGAAGACAGAATCGCGATTCATATATGAATAGATTTTTTACGTGCACCTCTAGTTTTCTCTTCCTCTTCTCTAAAGAACCACAACATGGCCTTGCCCCCTTTGCTGCGTGTTCCCGAGGGCGGGGTTTATCTGGGTCCGTGACATAACGGACCTGGGAAGTAACTCGTTATAGTCCCTACGAGCCATTTTTGTAGGCATTAAACTGCCAGAATTTTCAAAGATGATATCTCCGTTTGCATTGAACTTTCAGCTTCGTCACTTTGCAGATATTGTTTATGCTCAAACAGCAACATTACACACTAACTAACGTTAAAAAAGTTAAACCGCAATCAACCACCCCTTTAAATGCATTTACACTGAAGAAAGTACTTGTCCATGAAAGAGGACAAATAAAAGACATTAGCCCCTTTCGCACCGCTTTAGTTCCAGAACTAAAAGTACAGGACTAAAGTACTGGGACGATTTTGCGCGAACTATTTTCCAGTACCATTTAAAGGGTTGCATTCGCACCGACAGTGGGTACTAAGAAGTGACATAAGCCGGTCGACAGCGACGTCATTTGTATGCCGCGTTCAACAACGAAAACAAAGAAGAACAGCGTTAACAACAGGAGGATGGAGGAGGCTGTGATTGGAGCTGTTTTTGTTGTTTCTTGTGGGGTTCACAATAATGGACATGGAATGTCGACGTAACTTATACGTCAAGCGATTGAAAGGAGGAGGATCGGAAAGGAGTTCAAAATGTTCAAAAGTGCCTGCACTTCAGCGTCCGTCCATCTATCGCTGTTCTCCATTCTTGCGAAATATAAGTTGATGCGATGTTTACACAGTGTTTTAAATCATGGCACGTTTAGCCAATCAGCTTACACTTACGTCACAATATTCATATGGAACTGTTTTAGACCCTACTCTAATTAGAGCTAATTAGTTCCTCCAAACGGTGTTCCAGTGACTAAAACAGTTGCTAGTTCCCGCGGTGTGAACACGCCAAAAAGTGGGTAGTTCCACAATTAGTTTGGGTACTATGTAGGGCTGCACGATATTGGAAAAAACTCACATTGCGATATTTTGTATTTCTGCGATATATATTGCGATATGAAAAAAAAAAAACTCCAGATGACTTGAAAAGCTCTATTTGGAAAAATAATATTGTAGATGAGTAAATCAGCATAGAAAAATGAACAAATTACAAACATAGATAAATATAATAGAACAAAGATATAAAATAAATAAACAGTGCTTTATATGTTGAATGAGAGAGACCGCGATCTAACAAACTGCTCCATATAACAAAGCACTGTAAGCAATAACGATTAAAACATCTAATTGCCAGATTCCCAGTGTCCTACCTATAATTATTTTTTTCTGTACAAATACAAATCTTTAAAGCCAGTTTTCTAAGTTTCGCACTAGTGAGTTTCACACTCTGGAGCAGCAGAGCTCGCGGCAGTCCACCTGTCACTCAAGTGGCCACGCCCTTAATTATGCAGAACTTTAAGGCTTAATATAATTTAAACGGATGAGTTATAAAAAAATTCACCCCCCTCACAGTTGTCACGAAGGGCAAAATTAGCTATATAGACCAAAATAATTTTTTGTACCAGGCTGTAAACATGTTTTTTTCTGCTGTAAAGTTGGGCATTTTAACATGGGGAGTCTATGTGATTGACTCCCTTTTGGAGCCAGCCTCCAGCGGCCAGTCGATGAACTGCAGTTTTAGTCACTTCCGTGTTGGTTTCACTAGAGGCAGCGGGAGGTTGCCACTTGGGCGCGACACGGCAAATCCTTGCGAGTAAATCCCTCATTCTTTTTATGACGTACTGACACAAAGTTCAGAGGATTTGCAACGGTCGTTTTTCGCGTCCAGTGAAGACATTGCGTCGCGGGGTGGCGTGATGCGATAGCTGTCGCGAAAACGATCAGTATAAATATAACGGTCTAAAAATCGCACATCCTGCGATGTGACTATCGCGGATGTGCATATCGCGATATCGATGCTGAAACGATATATCGTGCAGCCCTAGTACTATGAAAAGGTTCCTGTGGTGCGGAAGGGCCTACTCTCTTGCTTTATCAGTGCAGTCACAAGTGAAACTTGTGAAGTTAGTTTATATATATATATATATATATATATATATATATATATATATATATATATAGGGAGCGAGAGAGAGAATGTATATTATTATAATATATTATTAGTTTATATACAGTAGTTAGTTTATATAGAGAAATTGGAGGAGTGACTTTTTTGCGTCAGACATCACTTTGCTCACATCTGATCGGTCCAATTTCAGTTTGAGATCTCTAACTCAGAACAAAACCTGCCCTGGAGCAGGTTAGCTGTGGAGTGTAAGTTACTATGGCGATGAATGCTGCTAAAAGCCAATCTACTTTCATGGTACCTAAAACCCAGGATTGGTGCAAACTAAACTGAATCTTACCTGGCTAGCCAGCTAATCCGGCTTCATGGTACAGGCCCCTGATCCAGCTAATCAAGTCCTTCTGGCTATTTGAAAACTACATGGGATGTGTGTTGGAGCAGGGTTGGAACTAAACCGATGTGCATTATTTTCGGCAGTCACTTCCCATGAGGCTTTTAATGTTGTGAGAGTATTGACATCATAGCAAGTCAGAGAGCATTTCTCCCTGGTGATCAGTTCTGCTTATCTCAAACAATGTCATGATCTACTGGTTGAGATCAAGAAAGTTAAAGGAACTTAAGTTTTGTCTTTTTCTGCAGTTGGTGCTTCATCTGTGTGTTTGCAGTTCTGATAAATAAAGGTAAGCACAAAACAAACTACATTTGAAAGTTAAATTTATGCCACATGTATAAATGTCAGACTGTGTTTTTACAATTAGAGTTTGTGTGATTTCAGTGTGTCTGCAGGTCACAGTAGAGGCTGTTATTGGAGGTTCTGTTGTCCTGCCGTGTTCTTCAACTGAACATGATCTTAAACTTCAAGACATTGATGTGTTTTGGAGACACAATGGCAGTGAGACTATTTATGATTTAATTAAGGGTAATGATTCAGTAGCAGGACAGAACCCACAGTACAAGAACAGAGCTAAAACTTTCCCTGATGAGTATCTGAGAGGAAACTTTTCCATCAAGCTCATAAATCTTCAACACACTGATGCAGGAGAGTTCAGCTGCTTTATCACACACTCATCTGATTCTAAACAGGAGACTATACGGCTGATCATTAACGGTGTGTAAAAATAGTTCATTTATGTTTGAAGTTTAAAGGTGTAGTATGTAATATTGACAGCTAGTGGCTGAAATGGGTAGTTCAGTCCAAATTAAAAATATAGGAGAAAGTGATTTCTCCCGCCCCCTCTTTCTCCGACTTGACGCTCATGTGGGTTGCCAGATTGGGGACACATGACAGGAACGAGTGCAATTATAGAAAGCAACGAGCCTTACGCTGTATGTCAAAAAGCTGTGTAGTTAAAGAGCTTTTACATGGAGAGGCATTGTAGATCGGATAGAATCTGCGGTCTCTGACCCTGTTCATTTACTCGCTTCTATGGCTGCTATATGATTTGTTTTCTGCCAGTTTGGCAACCTGGGGTGTCGAAATACTATGGCGTTGGCGTGACTCTTTCCACTAAGGGCAAAGAGTGATATACAGTGCTGCTTGAAAGTTTGTGAACCCTTTGTAATTTTCTATATTTCTGCATAAATAACTCAAAACATCAGATTTTCACACAAGTCCTGAAAGTAGAGAACCAAATCAAACAAATGAGATGAAAATATAGACTTATTTATTTATTCAGGAAAATAATCTAACAATACATATTTGTGAGTGGAAAATGTTTGTGAATCTCTAGGATTAGCAGTTAATTTGAAGGTGAAATTAGAGTCCATCTGTGCAGAGGCGTTTTCATTCAGTGGAATGACTATCAGGTGTAAGTGTCTGCCCTGTTTTATTTAGAGAACAGGGGTCTATCAAATTCTGATCATGTTTGTAGAAGTGAATCATGGCACGGACAAAGGAGATTACTGAGGACGGACCTCAGAAAAAGTGTTGCTCATCAGACTGGAAAAGGTCTACAAAACCATCTCTAAAGAGTTTGGACTCCACAAATCCACAGTCAGACAGATTGTGTACAAATGAAGGAAAGTCAAGACCACTGTTACCCTCCCCAGAAGTGGTCGACCAACAAAGATCACTCCAAAAGCAAGACTTATAATAGTCCATGAGGTCGCAAAGGACCCCAGGGTAACTTCTAAGCAACTAAAGGCCTTTCTCACACTGGCTAGTGTTACTGTTCTTGAGTCCACCATCACCAACAATCATGGTGTGCATGACAGAGTCACAAGGAGAAAGCCAAGGAGAAAAAAAAAAACATTGCTGTCCATCTCCAGTTTGATAAAGATCATGTAGACAAGCCAGAGGGCTACTGGAGAAATGTTTTGTGGACAGATGAGACCAAAATAGAACTTTGTGGTTTAAATGAGAAGCGTTATGTTTGGAGAAAAGAATGTTTCCAGAATAAGAATCAGTGAAATGTGGTGGTAGTATCATGGTTTGGGCCTGTTTTGCTGCATTTATAAGAGGAAACCCATCAACATCACAGAGTTGAAGCAGTTCTGTACTGAGCAATGGGCTGAAATTCCTACAAGCTGCTGTGCAGGACTGATCAGCAGTTACAAGAGAGAAAATAAATAAATAAATAAACCGCAAAAAGCAAAGATTCACATACTTTTACCACTTATATATGTAACACTGGTTAATTTTTCTTAACTAATAAAATGACAAAGCATATATATGTTTGTCTCCTTTGTTTGATTGAATTCTCTGTCTACTTTCAGGACTGAACGTCTGATGATGTTTTGTGGTATTTTTATGCACAAATATAGGAAATTCATAAATCACAAACTTTCAAGCAGCACTGTATTCTAGATACATTAAGTGCAAATAACAGTAAGCAGTATTTATTTAGCAGAAGTCTGTGTGTAAATAGTAGTTAGGTGGTAGACATTTGCACCTCAGTATTGTATAAAACATGCAATAATAACATATTTAGTGTAAATTATAATATTTATTGAAATTATTAAATGGATGCTACTTCATTGGGATAACCCATAACCAATAAATACTTTATTATTAAATACCCATGAGGCACTTTATTTCCATTTTTCAAATATTTTCTTAATGTTTATTGAAAATAAACGCCTTTCTGATGTGATGGGGAAAAAAAGAATAAGTCCAGCAAATGGCAGATTCAAACTTCAGGTTGTTCACATCAGTCACCGCAACAGTCATCACTTCACATCTTACTCCCTACAATGCTACTGTTGATAAATAGGCATCTTTTGTAATGTTTATCCCAAAATGACACTGGTGAGCGGAGGTAGTGTGCATAGCCTATGCCAACAAGACAGGCTATTTGCATTAATTTGCAGTGTACATAGACACTCCAAAATACTGTCGGGTAAAGTGGCAGTGGGCGGAGCCACACAGACCAAAAAAGAACAGACATTCCGACACGGAACACGCATTTCAAAGTAGAATATCTGGCTGTAGCTTTGTTTTCAGAAAAACAAGTATGTGAACTTAGCATGTTTCCTAAATATCTGCAAACATATTTGTATGCTTTAGTAGTCAGTCAAAAAATGACATGCAGCACCTTTAAAATAAAAACAGCCTGGGTTCCATTCTGAATGCTGTTGTATACAGTATTATTAATTATAGACGCATCTGTTGTCTTTATCACAGTGCAGTAATGTTGTTGTTTTTTTTCCTGAACTTTTGTTGCAGAATCAACAGTAGAAAAAGCAAGCAATTCAACTCAACAAGCAAACCAAGAACCAGAAACAAAAGCACACCGATGGCATATATATACAATAATCAGTGTCTGCATTTTTGTATCTTTAATATTTATTTTGTCTTTAAGAATTTGTTATATTTCATTTGAGAAAAAGACCTCAAGCTCCCATATAGAAGGAAACAGCATCTGAGCAGCCTGTATTTTCCAGCACCCATGTTAACAAATAAGCGTTCACATCCGAAGCATGAGCAGCATGTCATTCGTATTCTCTCACCTCATATAGTCTTGTTACAATGTTGCTGACAGAAATCAATGTGCACTGCTTATTCTTATTGTATAACAGAATGAGATCTTGAAACACTGAAATGGGAACAATTTTGCTGTCAATATTCTGTACCACAAGTGTTTTTGCCAGAATAAATTCTTTATGTATTGCTTATTTGTTAATATTGGAACTGCACATCATTTAAAAAACTGTGATTTATTAATTCCTGATAACACATCAGCCAATTTAATGAGTTCTGTTTGCACATAGTCTGCTCAAGGTAAAACATGGTGTTCATGCTCATGACTGAGACTGTTACACAGCTCTGTAGACTGTTGTCAGAAGATTCAAATTATTTAGTTTATTTGCTGTACTAAGATATGCTCTACTAAAAAGGAAGCCTCTTTGTTTGGCCCATTTTACTGAGTCTTTCCAGGAGAGGAAAGTTTTCTGGTGAATTTTAAAGATTGTTTGTTAAACAATTTAATCTTTTTGTTTTGCAAGATTTCATAGCAAGAATTATGAAAGCTGCATTTACTCAAGGTATCATGATGCTGCTCTCAAACCCAGCATATCTTCCTAATAATAATTATAACATTTAAAGTTTTTAGTTTCTTAAGCATGAACAAGATGCTGTAATAGATCCCAGTCTGTTTTTTTTGTCGGGCACATTTCTAATATTAATACTAATAGATGTTGTTACTTTGTCAGATTTGATTTCAGATGAAACCTTTGTTTTGTTTTCAGATCTTTGTAAAGCATTTTATTCTTTTACACATTTATTTATTTACGTACGTATACAAAAAAGCACAGTGAATGATAAAGCGACTTATCTATATATGATGTAATGTCAAAGAATATGTGCAGTAAATGTTTTGACAATAAAAGAACTGGAACTAAATCTGTGGTTACATAGAAACTTCTCGCAAGGTCAGAATTTGCTTTCTCACAGGTTTATTCTACTTCTCTTTATGTTCAGATTTACATTACAATACAAAATCTGTAGTTGTGAAAAGTCTTAATTTTCTCAGATTTCTTCTATTAATAATACATTTAAAATAATTTTATCAAACAATGCGATTTGATGCAACTGTATAAAATTCAATTTATCACCATAACTGAGCTAAGAACAATATCATTTTGGTTAGTCAATTCTTTTATTATGATTTAATTATAATTAATAAAATAATTAAGTGCTGCCCTACAAGAAAGTTCTCACAGGTTTATTTCTGATGACAACTTATGTGATCTAAAAACTGAACATTTATATAATTTGGTTAGTAATGTGAATAGAGAAATATAGAAAAGAGTCTGTTATCTCTATGTTAACCTATATATTATTAAAGAAGAGCTGGATGTTACCTAATCTCAATCTATTGAAAAGAGCAGCACTGAATCAAATAATGAGTAAATGTGCTCAGACTTACATGAGTATCTCAGTGAAGCTTCCTTTCGTAGCTCATCTGGAAAAACACTGTATTTTGGATCCTGATCCTCAAGTGGATAATTTCTCTGAACAATGTTTTATGTATTCTTGCTGTTGCTCAATACACTGCCATAACTTGACTTCAGGTTATTGCTACTGTGCAGGCAGCACAAGAATGCCGATTTTCCTGTTATATCCTCATTCATAAGCTGCAGCAAAACTGAAAGGAAAAGATCGAGAACTGAGAGAGAAAGAAAAAAAAAACAGAGATATAGTCTGGAGTTTCCATGTTCAAATTTAGTTTATTAACTTTACCAAGAGATAAGATATATAAATATATTATATATTATAATAATACAATATATATTTAATTATAACTATAACTATTAGATATTAAAAATATAACAAGCTGTCAGTCTGTGTTAATGGTAGGGATTTTTTTCCAAGATTTCAGTGCAGGTTACATTGTTACGCCAGTAGGTGGCAGCAAGGGACCATCTTTATGAGTGGGTGAGTCTGTCAGTCAGTCGCTGACACCAGTAATGTGAAACTTTGAATTTAACTTGAAATAGCTTGTGGTATTCTTGTCTTCCTTGTTGTGACGTATAGTAAAATGGCTTCTTAAATAAGAAAAAATGTAGGGTGTAACTTCATGTTGTCCATCGGGATTGATCACTGTCCCAGTGTTCATACTAACCATCCTAAATAGTATAGAATAATGTGTCCCAAAGCAGAGTATGGTGATAAGAGTAAGTTAAAAGTTTGGGATGTTATTCTATTTCAGGCAGATTTTTGAAGTGTGGATCCATGCACACTCTAATGGCTAATATCGGCCACAATCCATTGCGCTTTGGCGAAGGATTCTGTTCAGAACTACAAACACGAATAAAAAACTACAAACATGGCGGATGCGCACACCCGATGGTTAAGTAGAGAAGTTTAGATAAAGAGGTTTGAGTTGCTAAAAATAAACATTTAACCAGGTAAAAAAATATTTATTTAATGTTGTCAGTGTTATATTTCACCTGCAACAACATTGTGAACTTTTATAAACATCCGTTTGTCCATTAACTTTTAAATGCATCATTATGCAAAAATATGGGCAGAGTTCAACACGCTACTTCTTTTCTCTCTACTACAGTAGGAAGTTAAATTAAATTAAATGTAGAGGATGTTAACTGTGACAAGATGATTGACAGGACAGTTTACAGGGTCTGTGTAACTATGCGACAGAGAGGTCCATTAAGACGCAGTTGTGTGACATGATAGTATGTCCCAAAGCTTGCCTACACTTCTGCTACACTCAAAAGTGTGTACTTTTTCTTCACCAAAAGGACACAGTATAAGTAGGCACATTGGAACACTATTGCTGTGATTTTTTGTGAGTGACATGTTGTCCCGCTCTCACACCAGTAAACACGTCATTGGTGAAGAGAACAGATGTTGTTGCAAGAGGGAGGGAAAGTTAAACTGATCAGCCACAACACTGAAACCACTGACAGGTGAATTGAATAACATTGATTACATTGTTACAATGACATCTGTGGGGTGGGATATATTAGACAGCAAGTGAACAGTCAGTTCTGACTGAAAAATTGTGATGGCTAGATGACTGGGTCAGAGCATCTCCAAAAAGGTCAAAGCCTGTCTGAAAACGTAATACTGGTCATGATAGAAAGCTGGCAGAACATTTTGCTGTGTAAGGGGCTGCATAGCAGCAGATCAGACAGAGTGTCCATGCTGACCATTGTCCACAGTCAAAAGTGCCTATGAAGCGGACATGAGTGTCAGAACTGGACCGTGGAACAATGGAAGAAGGTCACCTGGTCTGATGAATCATGTTTTCTTTCAGATCAGGTGGATGCCTGTGTGTGTCATTTATGTGGGGAAGAGATGGCAGCAGGATGCACTATGTGAAGAAGGCAGGCCGGTGGACAGAGTGTTATAAATGCTCTGGCCAATGTTCTGCTGGGAAACCTTGGGTACTGGCATTCAGTGGATGTTACTTTTGACACCTACCTTTGGCACCTCACCTACAAAAGATTGTTGCAGACCACATACAGTACACCCTTTCATGGCAATGGTGTTGCCTGATGGCAGTGGCCTCTTTCAGAAGACCTCTTGAAATTGTGTGAACCTGACAGGAAGTACGTACACAAGACTGTTCCAGGTTGGAAAAATGGCAATACGCATAATGAACACTAAATCCAAACATCACTAAAGCTGTTTTGAAGTAGTAGGCTAATTGTGGCTAATGGCGCTTTTCCACTGCATGGTACGGCACGGTACACTCTTAAAAATGCTGGGTTATTTCTGTAAACACATTGTTGGGTTAATTGTGCTGGGTCATAATTTTGGGTTGTTTGAGGTACTGTAAACACATAGTTGGGTTGTTAGTGCTGGGTCAAATGACTGCAAGGGGTTCTTTCACCACTGAACACCTGGGTTGGGTTATTTTGGTTATTTTATATATTTTGGTTATTTATTTTCTGGGTTCTTCACTCGTCTCATCGTCAGACGGTCAAGCAACTCGCAGCAAGCAGGATTATAAGGTAAATTAATATGATAATATGATTATTTACCTCTGTTTTTATAAGCTGTGGTGAGAGCACACTGATTTCACGGTTAATGTGATATTTGATCTGTCGCTGTGCGGGTTAACGTTAGCGTTATTCTGTGAATGAAGTAGCCGCCTACATTTTTTGTTGACAAAAAAGGCCTCAGCAATCTCTTTATCGTTATATAAAAGATATATATATATATAATGTGTGTGTGTGTGTGTGTGTGTGTGTGTGCGTGCGTGTGTGTGCGTGCGTGCGTGCAAAGTTTTATATTTTAACGCCTCATGGAAAAGGTATGAACTATCGTTAGGTCAGAAATACAGGGGTAAGTTCAGTTAACTTACTGTCTGTGTAACGTTTCTGTGTGACTTTGTAATGTTTTGTCATAATTAGATATTTTCGTACTAAAATTTATCTTTTAAGGTCTTTTTTTCCAAGTAAATGTCTGCGACGTGCCAAATCCAACAATAACTTATTTTCGCGCTCTTTTTTCCTCGGGTAACTTTAGCTGTATTAGCTACCCTTAACGTTAAACCACAGTATTGCAGGTACAGTATTGTTCAAAATAATAGCAGTACAATGTGACTAACCAGAATAATCAAGGTTTTTAGTATATTTTTTATTGCTACGTGGCAAACAAGTTACCAGTAGGTGCAGTAGATTCTCAGAAAACAAACAAGACCCAGCATTCATGATATGGACCCTCTTAAGGCTGTGCAATTGGGCAATTAGTTGAATTAGTTGAAAGGGGTGTGTTCAAAAAAATAGCAGTGTGGCATTCAATCACTGAGGTCATCAATTTTGTGAAGAAACAGGTGTGAATCAGGTGGCCCCTATTTAAGGATGAAGCCAGCACTTGCTAAACATGCATTTGAAAGCCTGAGGAAAATGGGTTGTTCAAGACATTGTTCAGAAGAACAGCGTACTTTGATTAAAAAGTTGATTGGAGAGGGGAAAACCTATAAAGAGGTGCAAAAACTTTTAGGCTGTTCAGCTAAAATGATCTCCAATGCCTTAAAATGGAGAGCAAAACCAGAGAAACGTGGAAGAAAACGGAAGACAACCATCAAAATGGATCGAAGAATAACCAGAATGGCAAAGGCTCAGCCAATGATCACCTCCAGGATGATCAAAGACAGTCTGGAGTTACCTGTAAGTACTGTGACAGTTAGAAGACGTCTGTGTGAAGCTAATCTATTTTCAAGAATCCCCCGCAAAGTCCCTCTATTAAAAAAAAGGCATGTGCAGAAGAAGTTATAATTTGCCAAAGAACACATCAACTGGCCTAAAGAGAAATGGAGGAACATTTTGTGGACTGAGAGTAAAATTGTTCTTTTTGGGTCCAAGGGCCACAGGCAGTTTGTGAGACGACCCCCAAACTCTGAATTCAAGCCACAGTACACAGTGAAGACAGTGAAGCATGGTGGTGCAAGCATCATGATATGGGCATGTTTCTCCTACTATGGTGTTGGGCCTATTTATCGCATACCAGGGATCATGGATCAGTTTGCATATGTTAAAATACTTGAAGAGGTCATGTTGCCCTATGCTGAAGAGGACATGCCCTTGAAATGGTTGTTTCAACAAGACAATGACCCCAAACACACTAGTAAACGAGCAAAGTCTTGGTTCCAAACCAACAAAATTGATGTTATGGAGTGGCCAGCCCAATCTCCGGACCTTAATCCAATCGAGAACTTGTGGGGTGATATCAAAAATGCTGTTTCTGAAGCAAAACCAAGAAATGTGAATGAATTGTGGAATGTTGTTAAAGAATCATGGAGTGGAATAACAGCTGAGAGGTGCCACAAGTTGGTTGACTCCATGCCACACAGATGTGAAGCAGTTTTAAAAAACTGTGGTCATACAACTAAATATTAGTTTAGTGATTCACAGGATTGCTAAATCCTAGAAACAAAAACATTTGTACAAAATAGTTTTGAGTTTGTACAGTCAAAGGCAGACACTGCTATTTTTTTGAACACAGCCCTTTCAACTAATTGCCCAATTGCACAGCCTTAAGAGCGTGCATATCATGAATGCTGGGTCTTGTTTGTTTTCTGAGAATCTACTGCACCTACTGGTAACTTGTTTGCCACGTAGCAATAAAAAATATACTAAAAATTATTCTGGTTAGTCACATTGTACTGCTATTATTTTGAACAATACTGTATGTAATATTATTCTTAAATGGTATGTAATATTCTTAAATATTTTACTTAAAATGTTGTCTAAAGTTAGACTTAATCTCTCATGGTGTTTGAGGTCCTTCCTCTGTTTTAGTGAATGCTTTTGTTGCTTTAATCAGAACACAAGTTTATCCAGGTTAACAGTAAGTTAGAGAGGCTATGCCTGCGTCTCAATGTGCATACTATCCATTCTAAATTCTATGTAATGGTAGTAATTTTCAATACTATTTAGGGCAGATAGGGTGGATAGTATGCACATTGGGACGCAGGGCATGTAATGTGTTCTTTATACGTTACTGTTAGAAATAACAATTTGTATTGTATTTGAGATTGATGAATAATAGGCAGATCACTGGATTTCCAGGCTGGCATACTGTATGGTTTTGCAAGCTTTTAACCCAGTTTTTCATCCTTATTTTACAGAATTTGTTTTGCCTCCCAAAAAAAATTGAGAAATGGTGGATTCGCAGTATGGGTCTACAAGCATCCCAGAAATCTTGAAGGAGTTCCCCAGGCTTCTAGAAAAACTTGGCATGGTAAGAAATAATTTAGATTTTATGGTTTCGTTTACAGAAATGTGAAATGTTTAAATTGTTAGTGGGGTTGTACAGATAGATGATAGTATAGTGTATTGACGATAGTCCTAGACATCGCTGAGAGCTGATGTCTTTGTCGATAGTCAAGGCGATATTACAGGAGCTGCCCCACATCTTTAAAATTAGAGCACATTGTTTTCTGTGAGTGTACACAGCAGCACCTCTGCCAGAACGTCACTAACATCACTAACATCTTTGATTTTGAGATCAGTTTCACAGCTTGCACTGTATTATTCTTATGGTTTAGATGCTAAAAGGAAGAGTGCTTTCAAAGTCCTGCCTACTCTGCTTCCCCAATCAATATTCAAGAACGGAGGAAAGGTATTCAGACCCACAACCAGAATCCTGGAAGTCATTCATTTGACGTACAACCTGTAAGATTCTTTTACTTTTTCTACTCTATACACAGTAGGGTACAACGGGGCTAAAGGCCCACCTTAAGAAAAAATGTGGTATTCACTGCGCTGCACAATTAAAATGTAGAATTGCCAAAAAAATATATACGTTGTATTGAACATAAAAATAAATCATTCAAGTTGTTTATTTTGTTTAAAAATCTTATAAATGTATGAGGTGACAAAGGGGGCCTTTTACCCCAAACACGGGGCACACAGTATTGATACAAATACTTCAGCTAAAATAATGTTTTTTTTTTTTATAATGTCTAAGTTAATACTTGTTAAAAACAATCACTTTAGCAAAGTTTGTACTGTTTTCTGCTTAATTAATAAAGAAAAAAAAGAAAAGAAAAAAGGTGTTCAATAAATATAGGCCTACTGTCATTAAAATGTTAATATAAAAAAATATATTTTAAAATACAGAAATAAAGTCATTTTAATAAGTAAAGATTCTGAAAGTATTGAAGGAGATTCAATAATAATTGAAAATATATTTACAGTAGTAGGCTAACAACAAATGATATTTTTAAATATGATGGTTTAATTCTAAACATTGTGATTTATCTCCAATATGGACACATACATAATGTATATGATATTTATAACAACATAATAAATGATATTTACCATCTAAATCTAACCATGTCATATGAACAAATGGAAAAGTTAGCCATCTATTAATTATCATGTTAATTACTGTGTGCCTTTAGCCCCAACAGCAGAGGCGCTTTTTACCCCAAATACATACTTTTACATATTCTTTCTTTATTTAAAAAATGTTGCTTTAATTATCTTAAGCAAAACTGAAAATCATAAAGAAGGCCTTTGTCTCAAAATATATGCATTATTTTTAGCGATTCTCATTTGCTACTTAAATCTACAACATTTAAAAAAACATAATATAAGATCAAGTAAGCACAGAATCAACTTTGCACTGCTGCGCACGATCACGTCAAAGATCAGACAAATAAAATCGTGCATGTTGAAAAGCGAATGTTTTGCAAAGTGCTACGCCACGTTTTTGTGCCATCTAGTGGTTTAGATGAAAATAATATCAAAGGTGCCTTTTACCCGGGGCGCCTTTAGCCCCGTTGTACCCTATTGTGCAAAAGTTTTAGGCCACTAGTATTTTCAACAGTTAAAAATGGTTTTAAGTCAGTTATTTCTATCTTTTGCTGTAGTGTGTCAGTAGGAAATATCAGTTTACATTTCCAAACATTCATTTTGTCATTAATTGTAATAATCCAGTGAATGTCTGACAACAGCCAGCGCTCCACACAGATCGGATCTGATCATCATTGAGTCTGTCTGGAATGACATGAAGAAACTGAGACAAACTAAATCCAAAAGAACTGTGGCAACATCTCCAAGACGCTTCAAGAAACCTACCTGCAAACCTACAGTACTGTTAAAAGTTTTAGACACTTGTGTAAAAATGCTGTAAAATGAGGATGCTGTCAAAAATAATGTCATAAATAGATTTTCTTCATCAATTAACTTCTATTAACTAAATTAAATCAACATTTGGTGTGATCATCCTTTAAATTTAAAGCAGCTTTTGCCCTCGGTGCACTTGTGCAGAGTTTCTCATGAGCTTTGCAGGAGGTTTCTTGAAGCATTTTGGAGATGTTGCCACAGTTCTTCTGGATTTAGTCTGTCTCAGTTTATTCTGTTTCTTCATGTCATTCCAATCCAGACAGACTGGATGATGACCAGATCAGATCAAACAAAAATGTCACTGGATTATTACAATTAATTGCAAAATTAATGTTTGGAAATGTAAACTGATATTTCCTACAGACACATTACAGCAAAAGATAGAAATAACTGACTTAAAACCATTTTTTTTATTTAGCTGGCTAAAATACTAGTGGCCTAAAACTTTTGCACAGTACTCTCTCTCTCTCTCTCTCTCTATAGTATATATATATTTATACTGTGGGCTTTAAATACCCAATAATTTATGCCATGTTGGTTGGATGAAATTTAGGTAGACAACCAAGAAGTGCCAGTAAGCAGAAAGAAACCTAAATCAGTAACACAATAAATATTTAGTTTGAACAACCTTTACCAGACCCAGTTCACAGGAAAACTCAGATGGTTTGGCTGATTTCCATAAAATACACTTAAACATTATTTATTTAAGTCAACTTAAATGTTACAACTTGTAAAAATGTAAGTTATGTTGCAAGACTAAGTGTTGTGTAATTAACAGGTGGGGACCAACACGGTGATGCATTCCTGCACATTCTGTGCCTTGGTGACGAGACAACGACATCCCACATCTTCGCCATTGTTTCGGGCCATGCCATTGAAACGGACTTGTTGCTTGAGGCTGTTTATCTTTTTCAAGTCCTTTTTTGTGCTTGATGTTAGCTACACTAACATCTTCCTTCCAGGAAATTTCTCCAGAATGCAGTATATCATATTGATGGACATGAGTCTTCATGTGTGAAGTATTTGAGGGCAACAGTTTTTTCTGGCCACTTGTAACGTTTTAATTTTTTGTCACATGTATTGTCTGTTGTGGGTCTCTTTGTTTGGCTTAGGTTTAATGGCACAATGATTGGACTGATTCTCATGTGGCAATAATCAATTTTATAGTGTTATGATGCTGCAATGTTGACAAAGAATAGGAATCTACAGTACCTAGTTTACAAAGTTTTGTTTTTTAAAGAAACTGATCTACAAAAAACATTTTATTTGTGTGTGTAGGGGTTGGATGTAATGTGTAACAGTAGCACCCATTCAAAAAAATATTTAAAAAGAAATGTGAAAACTCATTCAATTGATATTTACAGTTGCATTTTTTTGTGTTGTGTAATTGTATTACAGAAAAATAATAATTTTATATTCCTTTGTGATTGTCATTTATTATTATTAGTAATATTGGTAAATCTAAACGTAGCAAGGCAATGAGACAACAAATAACCCAATGTTTGGGTAATGTTTAACCCAGCAACACAGTTAACCTGACCCACTGGTTGGGCTAAATAAACAACCCAGCATTCTGGGTCAAATGGCTCAACCCAGCACTTGGGTCAAAACAACCCAGCGCGTGTTCTGTCCCATAGTTACCCAGCGGCTGGGTTAAGGTTGGGTTATTTTTTTAACCCAGCCTTTTTAGAGTGTACGGTTCACTTTTGTGGGGTTTTCCACTGGGTACAGTACCTGGTACTTTTTTTAGTACCACCTCGGCCGAGGTTCCAAGCGAACCGTACCGTTACCAAAACGTGACGTGTAAACTCTGCTGATAACTGA
This sequence comes from Onychostoma macrolepis, assembly GCF_012432095.1. Taxonomy (NCBI): domain Eukaryota; kingdom Metazoa; phylum Chordata; class Actinopteri; order Cypriniformes; family Cyprinidae; genus Onychostoma; species Onychostoma macrolepis. The sequence goes on along the minus strand of NC_081176.1, from coordinate 25,631,242 downwards.
TTCGCCGGAGAGAATCTACCTGCGACACGAAACACAACAGACCCGCTAGATTTAAATAAGCACAGCCAGCGAAGGATCGAACGCAGCTGTTTTGAATGAGCGCACCTTTCTATTAACAACCAAAAAATGGCTGTTTCATTAGCCCCTTTCACATAGTAATACCAGTAAATTGCCGTAAAATTACCAGAATGACTTTACCGGTAAATTCAAAACTGTGCTGTTCACACAGGCAACAGCATTCCGTCTTTTTTCCGGTAAAGCACCATTCACACATTGGTTTTAAATTACCGGTAAATTCTGTGACATCATAAAACGGAAATGACCTCTAAACGGCTGTGCCTCACGGTGTTGTGTTTGTAAACATGGAGGGGTAAACGCGATCAGTGTTTTTGTTGATGTTTTCATTTTTGTGCCAAATGTTCACGTTCATGCTGCTTCTTTTGGCCCAGAGACATCGCACAACTTCAAACACAGTGCGGAGTAAATGCGTCATCTGCATCAGAATGTTATGATTGGCCCAGAGCTGTTGAATTTTGAATTTTGAATTTTGAATTAGATATTACATATACAGTAACTTGGTAGTAAAACGTAAAGTGTTGCAACTGCTTTTTAGCACTTCATTAGACAACCCAGGCTCATTGGAAATACATGCCTCTATATACATTTCTGCAACACGGTAATTATATACCTCACTGCACGTTTCGCGGCAGTTTTAAAGTGAATGTCCACAGAGTGGCGCTAAAACACGTTTAATACGTGACCATGGCACGTTTTTATTACGTTGGTACAGGCACGTATTGCAGTGTTTTATTATGCTGCTTGAGGTACATTTTGCGGCCGTACAGAATTCAAATATCCAGTGAGTGTCGCTAAAGATTAATGCTCTATCATGTTGAAAATATCCCCTACACAAAACCCAGACCTAAACCTAAACCTACCCGATAGTGCTAACAAATGCAAAGGTAATATAAAAACGTATTTGCTGCAGCATGCTATTTTAACTTTCTTATGCAGATTTGAGCTGCTTCATGAACCGTAGTTTCACGGGATTTGTACCGGAGCTCTTCATCACTTAAGTGCAACGCCGTATCGCGTGAGCTACTGAGTAAACTTAAGGCCCCGAATCCGATATACTTCAGATGAAATCGAAGAACGAACTGATATGATGTCATTTCAAACAAAATGAGGCCGAAATGAAGTTCGTTTCATAGTTCATAGTTCCATGAAATTGGAATTTGTGGCACTCAAGTGGGCAATGGCCGAGAAGCGAGTACCTGCTGGGTCAGAGGTGCATTGTCTACACTGATAACAATCCACTTAGCCACCTGACATCTGCTAAACTGGGAGCTACCGAGCAACGTTGGGCTGCCCAGTTGGCCTCCTTTGATTTTGAAGTCCAGTATCGTTCTGGGAGGTGCAACCGGAATGCTGATGCCCTATCTAGACAGAATCAATTTTGTCAGGAGAGGCGGGAGAGTTTCTTACCGGGGACAGTTATTCCAGCGGAGGTGAGGCAGGTAGTGGAGATGGAACCGCTAGTGTAGGTGAACCAAGCAGTGGTTAAAGCATTGCCCAGTTTCTCCTTGGTGGATTTGAGTTCTTTACAGGAGGCAGATCCTGATGTTGGGAGGGTTTTGGCATTTTGGGAGCAGGGGTTACTTCCCAGTTTTGCAGAGCGCCAACAACTCCCCAAGTCGGTTTTGACTTTGCTTCGGCAATGGGATCGTTTCTTGAAAAAGGATGGTGTCCTTTATCGCCGTGTGTCACGCCCTGATGGAGGTGAGGAGGTTGTTACAGTTGATTTTGCCTGTGTCTTTAAAACGTGACGTGTTGACATCAGGGTGTTGAGCGCACTACTGAACTTATACGTCAGCGGTGTTATTGGCCAGGGATGTCAGCTGAGGTGGAACAGTGGTGTAGGGAATGCGAGAGATGTCAGCTGGCTAAAGACACCCAACCGCTTGCCCGGGGCTTTATAGGTCATGTCTTAGCTTCCAAGCCAAATGAGATCTTGGCTGTTGATTTTACGATGCTTGAGCCTTCTTGTTCTGGACATGAGAATGTTTTAGTTTTAACAGATGTGTTCAGTAAATATACATTGGCTGTCCCAACTAGAGACCAGCGGGTGGAGACAGTAGTACAGGTTTTGGTTATAGAGTGGTTTTTTAGGTCCCGGGTCATATTCATTCCGACGAGGGTCGGAATTTTGAGTCTGTCCTTATGAAACAACTCTGTGGGTTTATGGGATTGGAAAATCTCGTACTACACCCTATCACCCAGCGGGTAACGCCCAGTGTGAACGGTTCAATCGAACCCTTCATAACATTTTGCGTGAGGGTGGAGTTCATGAGTGGATGGTAGAGCATCGAGCCAGGATGTATGTGGCATTTGAGGGGCTTGAAGGTTGCTGCTGAACGCCGTAAGAAACAGCATGACCAACACGTTTCGTGATGCACCACTGAGGGAGGGTCAACTGGTTTATCTCCGGGATCATACCGTGAGAGGCCGTCATAAAATGGGGGGTCTGTGTATGCTGTTGCACCCGCGGATGATCTGGGTAGGATTCGGTACGTGCACCATTCTTTGATGAAGACTCGAATACAACGAGACTCTTCAATTGTTGTTCGTCCTGACAGCCCCCTTGCTTGGACGCTGTCCTCATCAGGGGACTCAGAGGAGCTGGACCTTTGGGTGGCGTTCCAGACATTTCTCAGGTTGGGTTAGGCCAAACTAGGGCAGTACGTCCTGCTGATTCAGCTAGGGGCCAGTTACCAGCGTCTTTTGTGACACCAGAGGAATTGGTACTGCTGCCTCAGGAAGTGGCGGGACCCTCTGATGTGGTGTCCATGCCCTCTATAGATAGTGAGTTGGCGCATGATGTTGATCGGGGCCTTATGCATGGGTCTGTTTTCCTTCCCTCGGATCAGCCTAGAGACGAGCCACAGCAGGGCAACATTCTAATGTTCACCATCTTCCCAGAGTGCTGGAGAACGTAAGGGATGTGTGTGTTCCAGGGTCTATATCTAGTATCACTCCTGGGTTGTTTAGGCCGTGGGATTAAGGCTAGGTGATTTCTATTGTCGGGGCGATGACACAAAAATAGGGGGTAAAATGTAGTGAGGTTTGTGCCGTGTCTGAAACGTCACCGTCACTTAAATATATGGCCAATGAGGTATCGCTCTGCTATGGTATATAAACTTGTTGTCTATGCCTCCTGAAGTGCATCATGGACGAAAGCCCCCCCCACCCCTTTCTTTCATTGCTGTAGAATACGGAGGTACATGTTTTTAGCGGTGTAGTTTCACTGTTTAATCCGTGTTATTCAGCGTGATTTTTACCTGTTTAGTTTGACGCTGGTCCATCGAGGCTGTGTGTGCATGTGGTGTGCTGCTTACTCCCAGGTGAGTTTTAATGCAGTGCGTTTGTGGTGCCGTGGGAAGTTTGATTTGACTACAGTTATACGTTTCAGTGCGCTGTGCGTCATGGCAGTATAATAGCCAGGTCGGAGCACCAGCCGTTTATATTGGTATTACCAACTAAAGGAGCTACTATATGACTGTGCAGTGGCGTGCACAGACCTCCGGAGGGGCAGGGGCAAACGATTTTTTTTTTAGAAATATCACGATTCACAATATTATCACAATTCTTTGTCATGTTGGTTTTTCTATTTTGCTAGTTGTTTGAGCAGTACAGTCAAACTAATTTCCCTATTATAAAGACAAAGCCTTTCAAGGTAACAAAATATAAAAAAGTATGGCGGATATTTAGGCCAAAGTGGGTGAAGATAAAAATCGTTGTCATTATTTTATCTGTGTTATTAAAAAATGAGAGCAAAGATACACATTACAAATACACATAATATACAAATAAAATAAACAGTGTTTTATTTTCAGGTAGTCTACAATAGGTGTATTTAGCAGGAGCATTCAAGAAATTGAATGAACAAATATAAAAATAAAACACTATATAGATTGATTCCTATTAAAGCAACTGTATTAAAGTTTTTCAGTCAAGAGTAGTGAGTGATTTTTCTCTTTGTGTTTGGTGTTTTATTAACATTAAAGGAATAATTCACCCCAAAATTAAAATAGGCTAGTGTTTGATTTTTATACCTTCATTTACTCACTCAAAAGTTGTTTTAAACCTGAACGAGTTTCTTCTGCTGAAAATAAATGCTATTTTGAAGAATGTGGAAAACCAAACAGTTGCTGGTCTACAGTGACTTCCATAGTATTTTTTCCCTACTGTTAAAGTCAATGTGGACCAGCAACTGTTTGGTTACCCACATTCTTCAAAATATCTTCTTTTGTGTTCAGCACAAGAAAGAAATTAATACAGGTTTGGGACAACATGTGAGTGAATAAATAATGACAGAAATTTAATTTTAGGGTGAACTATCCCTTTAATTACAGTCGGCCGCATGTTTAGTACTGTCCCTTTAAGACCAGCACGCATCTAATATACAGGCACGCATGCGTTTCTCTCAGCTGTTTACCTTCATTTTAGACATAACCAGCTGAGTCTATACATAAACCTTGTGTGCTTTGACAGTATTAGCACAAAACATAACTTAGTTCAGTAATCAGGCACTGTTTGACGGGCTTTTTAGAGCACGCGCTTTGAGTGTATGTGCTCAGAAAAGGCGCTCATCAGAACAGCACACTGAGTGAAACTTTTAACCAGTAAGTCTTTGAAGCAGATGAAGATAATGTAGTTTTGGTGACTGCGAATAAGTGCAGTGTCCCGTGAGAGTAACTCTACCGCTGAGTTAACACTGATGTGAATGTATGTGGCGTTGTACAGTAGCCTACATAGAGACTGCGGCGCCAGAACTGCAGCTGATAGAATGCGCGCTGAAGTACGATACTACGATATTTCTTCAAAAAAGCAAATCGTGGAGACATTTTTACAGTCCACGATCAAAAATCGTCATATTGAACACCTCTACCCTCGGCAGAAATCGCAGACTAGGGGCACCGGACCGCAAGGGCACTTTACCGTCGGACCTCAAAGGGGCAGGGGCTCGAGCCCCCCTCCCCCTCCCCATGTACGTTTCCTTTCTTTGAAGGATTTTGCATGTCTTAAAATGAGTTTGTAATGGATTTTTATGTTTAGGGTCCCCGTATGCATTGAGGCAGACTGAGTGTGAGCAGTCACCTTAACCCAGCTCTCTTCTACCCCCGCTCTTTGGGCCACGCTGCTGCTTTGGGTCGTCACATTCTTGTCCAAATACTTAAGTGGGCTTGATGTTCTGTTCTGTTTTGTGTTTGTGTTGTATTAGGATATATATTTTTTTCTTTCTTTGTTTATTTGTTGTTGTTTGGATTTTGATGTTACTGTCACTAACGCCTCAATCTTGATTTTGACTGTCTTTGTAACAGTTTCTATTAATTAGAGTGATTACCGCTATGCAGTATTAGTGATCTCGGTCATTTATGAAGCCTTATGATCCTTGATCAGTACTGAGTTAGTCATCGTTGTGTTATTGTGACAGTATAATTTATTTGTGCTTTCAGTGTGTATTTTGTTAGATTTGTTTGTGTAACTGATCTTTGTGATTTTGGTAACACTTTAGAATAGGGAACACTTATTAACTATGACTTTTCTCTCAATAAATTCCTAATTTGCTGCTTATTGATAGTTAGTAAGGTAGTTGTTAAGTTTAGGTATTGGGTAGGATTAGGAATGTAGAATAAGGTCATGTAGAATAAGGCATTAATATGTGCTTAATTACTACTAATAAATGGCTAATATTCTATTAATATGCATGCTAATTAGCAACTAGTTAAGAGACCTTAAAATAAAGTGTTACCGTGATTTGTTTTTCTCTTTTTTATTTTGCAGGAGCTGAGTGTTTCTCAGAAGCAGGCTAGTTTTTGGGTTGCACCAAATTCACTTTAACAAGGGGTTGTCATTATTGCTGCGTCACTATTTTTGGTTATTATTTGCAGTGAGTTTTGTGGATGTGATTCTGATTAATTGTGATATTTTTTTTCCTTTTTTTGTGTGCATTACCCCACTAGCCTGTCTTTCATACAGGAAGCCTCGGCCCCTGTGACGATCGTCAATTATTCCTTTTTTTCTTACTTGACCAAGACAATTTAATGGTGTTGCTGGTTGGTTTTAAAATTATTGTTGCCTAATAATTTTAGTCTCAATAAAAGTATTATTTAAATTGGACGGAAACTCACACCTCTTGCCTTTTCTACGTGGAACGTATTTGTGTGTCTGAATTCTTTGGTTAATTCCCCAGTATTTCGGGGTGGCGTAGTCACTACAAACGAGCCACATGCTACACATAAAACATTTGCGAATAAAGCACCATTTCCATCCAACGAGTCAAAGGGAACAAAATCGTCACTTCCTAATTCACTGGCACTAAATATCACAAAAAAAAAGTAGGAGAAGCGACTGAATATAATTATTTTCATATATGATAAATTACTTGTGCCTCAGAGCAAGCAGACGAAACACAATAAATGCAGTCATTGCTTTCAGAGGTGGATGCCTGTTATTTGGGAATGCAGTCATGTAAGACAATTATACAGAAATACTTTGATGACAGACTTTGTTCAGGCATTTCAGAACAACCAAAACAACATTTCAGATGCTGTGCAATGAGATTGATCTGCTAGTTAGTCAAATTATCCCATCCCATCATGCAAAGTCAAAGTATATTCCAAAATGCACATAAAAATAGATGGATGGAAACATAGCTAGTAAGTGTCCCATCATGTGATCAAAAGTTATGCACATGCAATCTTCATGCCCACTTGAACATACGTCAGTTACAGAAAATTGTCTATTTTTATTATGTGTACACATGCTCACCACTTCTGTAATTAAAATATTTATGCTTTATTTCTGCTAAATATTTCTACCAACTAACTCTGTAGTGTTGTGTTTGAATATTTAGTCAAAATTACATTATGTATAGAACAGGAAAATAGTTTACATTCATAGCACTCATGCTTTCTTTGTATATATCACTGTTTAATGTAGCCAAAAAGGTTACTTTTTGGGAGTTTCCGTCTCGCCACTTGCGGTAGCTAAAGGGGCTGAACCATGTTAACCAAAGGTTAACAACTCTTAACCTCTATCATCTGTTTGTGGGATATTCATTGCAAGAGATTGGATAGAATTAACCTTTATTTTTTTACCGTTGATCTGGCAGCAAATTACAGTACAATGAAAAAGAAAAAGACAAGACTATTTTACAGCACAAAGAAAACAACAACAACAACAATAAAGGTTTAGTATGTGACGGTGTCATGTCCGTGATGCTTGATAGCAATACAAGACGAAGCGTATACATGAATTCACTTCAGCCTTTACTGAGCAGAATCACCCCATATGCACAGGCATAATCAAACAACCCTGCATAACATAACAAAGATGTCTGCTGTGCTGATGACACACAACATTTACTCCACCTTTGAAACAAGAAAGAGTAATTATATCTGCTGAAACAGTGCTGGTTTCTGAAAGGGGTGTAGATGGTGACACGGGTGGGTGAGGGCAATGCACAGCCAATGAACAAGACCAAAAATCAGAAAAACAAAACACAAACACAAGAAACAGGGTCAAAGAACCCACACCATATGCTCTTAATAAAAAAGACAAAACATGAAGCGTGAGCATCTGGATTCCGACTAAGAACCAAAACAAAACCAGACATGAGCTTCAAGATCCAGATACCAGCCTTCAAGCACACAACACATCACGTGAGTGTCCTGGATAGTTGAACAAGAGTTTTGAGAATTTTTAACTCTGATCTGAAAAAATATACCAAAGCGACTGTAACATGATTGAATATCAAACGTGTTAAACTTAATGAAGTGATGATGGTGATGACGAATTGGGTGTCGTGGTGAGAGTAAATTTGACTTTGACTTCCTCTGCTTGATGTGGGAAGGTTTTTTCTTTTCTTCCTGTCTTTGCTTCAAAGCTGCAGTAGATTCATTTTAAATTTGGTGTGGAGGGAACCAAGTTTTATAGTGTTAAGTGTTTTAACTACAACAACAACATGAGGATCATTCACCTTCAGCTCTGTGAGTTTATTGCATGACATCAATGTATTTACTAGCTTTGTAAACGTATTAAAATTCTAAATAGTTTTATGTTATGTGTCACAGGTTTTGCATGGTTAAACTTATTTATTTTTATCTTACAGATGTATTAATGTGTTGTCAAGCTGCAGTGGCAGATCTAGTGACTGATTTGGGATCAAATATGACCATAAACTGTGATCTTGATGAAAATGAGGTTTATTGGATTTTACTGAAAACAGCAGATCCTCCAACAGTGATTCTACGAACATTATACAACATACAACATACAACACCAATTTCACCTCATTACTATAATAAAACATTCAGAAAGAAATATTCAGTGCAGTTTAAACATCGTCTGGTTATTAATAATGTGACTGTTGATGAATTAGGAGTTTATTACTGTATGAACACACGCACACCTCCAAAACTCAGCAACAGCACCAGAATATACTTCAATGGTGAGTTCATTTACTCCTTTAGTGATCAAGGTACATTGATGATCACTGCTTACATGGATACTAGTTATTAACTACCTACATTTTTAAATTAAGAATGGATAATTTTTGCAGTGATTAATATATTTGTTGTGGTATTTTTTCAACAATGTTATGCAACATAACAGCATTTATTTCCATCAAGAGTTGCATTAATTTTTGGCCGAGATCTTGTATGGGCAATTGGATAGTCGACTCCAGCACAAAGACTTTCAATAGGGTTAAGCTCAGGACTCTGTGGTGGCCAGTTCATACATGAAAATGATTCTTCATGCTCACTGAATCAATATTTCACAATTTTAGCCTCATAAATCTTTTTATTGTCATTCTGGAGTATGTGCATTGGTACATCTTCCGACATGGTTAAAAGCTATGCACTGCATCAGTAGCCGGGTTTCCATCCAAAGTTGCGAATTTAACTTGCGCGCAAAATTGGAAAATCGCATAAAACATTTGTTTCCATCCAACGAGTCAAAAAGAACAAAATCGTCACTTCATGGTAAACTGGCACTAAATAGCCTATAGAAAACTAGGATAAGCTACTGAATATAATAATTTTCATATATGAAAAATGACTTGCGCCTCAGAGCGGGCAGACGAAACACAATAAATGCTGTCATTGCTTTCGGAGGTGAATGCTGCTGTTTGGGGACACAGTCGTGTAAGAGATTTATACAGAAATACTTTGATGACAGACTTTGCTCAGGCATTTCAGAACGACAGTAACAACATTTCAGATAATGTGAACGAGATCAGTCCGCTGCTAGTCAAGTTATTCTGTTTTATAGCGCAGTCACATTACTTTTTTGATGAGCTTGGAGGAATTTATTTGCAAAATGCATTTCCATCTCCTATTATTCGCATTAACCATTTTTCACACAAGTCAAAAACCACCTCAAGTGAGCGTAAAAACGTTTTGCGAATTTACGGATTTTTATTAGAAATTTGGCATTTCCATCACTCGTTTCTCATGCGATACTTCAAATGCGCATTAAAACAGGGTGACAGAAATCCAACTAGTTAGGGTTAAAAGAATTGTTGCCAAACACACAACATGCCAGACACATATTAATCACTGCAATATTGATCCAATCCTAAAATTGATATCTGCATTTGCCTAAAGACAAATACTTTTTTTTTTTTTTTAACCAGGCAGTGTGAATTATCAATATTATAAATATTGTCAGTGCTACAAATCTGTAGCCTTTGCACTATTATTCCAGTAACAGACTGTGGACACTTTTATTACAGAATCAACTCAACTAACTGAGTGTCACAATCATACAGTGACTGATTACACTGATCAGACACATTGGCAGATTATTGCTATCATCTTTGGACTTATGAATGGGCTTCTGGTTATTGTGGTGGTCGGTGAGATATTTTCAGCTATATATAAAATATTTATATTTTATGATTTTCTCCATAGTCGGCTGAAGTTAATTAAATATGTAAATATTCTTAATTTAGGCTTTTGACTGTTTCATTATTATTGTGCCATTTATGTGATATTCATATAAATATTGAATATGAAACACCATTTTTAGGACTGGTAAAGGTTTTTGTTGTTGGAAACAGAAGGTCTGCAGAACAATCAGAACAAATTAACACTGATCTACAACAGATGCACGTTATGGAACCACATCACGACCAATTACATGTAAGAATATGTGAAACCATCATAACTAAAATTCATTTCTGTCTTGATAATTATTGAGGATTCTTGCTGGTATGTACAATAGCATTCTATAATGATTCATTTTGGTTTATTTTTTGGTTCATGCTAATATTGCTCTTTCAGTACGCCACGGTGGACTTTTCCAAGCTGCGTAGAAATATTCGGTCGAGCCAAATCAACAGCACCTATGCTGCTCTAAACCTGCCGAAGCCATGAACACATGAGTATGACTGATTTTATTTTTTATTGTCTTCACTTTTTTGTGATGTTCAACTCTGAAATGCTGAGACTGAATCTGAGGAAACTTAAAATAATTTAAACTCAACTATATTTGATATCATTAATGTTTCATTCTGCTTTCTAAAGACTGGTTGGAAGTCATGAGATCACATTTATTTAATTGAATTGACAGTTATAGTTTTATATTTCTCTCTATGTGTATATCTGAAAGTATACTCTAATAATGTGTAGAGAATATTACCTGGAAAATATTAAGTTCTATTAAGTATTCTTTCACTGTATTATTATTGTGTGAATGTTTTATACAGAAAAAGATGTACCTGTCTTTGTATTTAGTGAGTCGCTATATTTGCTGGTTGGTGGCATCAAAAACCCCTGCTTCAGATGAAATGTGTTTAAGAACTTTTATATTTGCTAGTTGGTCTGCTTGTCTTTGAAGTAGCTGTCTTAAGCCGTATCTGGTGGAAACTTTTGTGAGTGGTTGTAGATGCAAATATGTGTATGAGAGTGGATGGAGAGTGTGCGCAATATTAATTATTATTGTGAAGACTGATCGGTTGAGTTTTCAATGCTGTAGGACTGAGAAGAGGTTCATTTTACGCAGGACTGTGTTTTTTTTTTTTTTTGTCAAAATTGTTTAATTAATACCTGTATAAATTAAACTGTATTTTAAAAAGTAAACAGAGTCAGTTAAATGATCATAAGATGGTAAAGTCTGTTAGCGTGAAATGTTGTGGCTTGTCAACCTACTTTCTCTGCTCTCTGGGCTTTTTTTTTTTTTTTTTGCCTTTGTGTTTTAACAAATTGTAAGTGTGACGAGTCCATCTGCTTGTTTTTTTTTTTTTTTTTTTTTTTGTTGTTGGAAACAGAAGGTCTGCAGAACAATCAGAACAAATTAACACTGATCTACAACAGATGCACGTTATGGAACCACATCACGACCAATTACATGTAAGAATATGTGAAACCATCATAACTAAAATTCATTTCTGTCTTGATAATTATTGAAGATTCTTGCTGGTATGTACAATAGCTTTCTATAATGATTCATTTTGGTTTATTTTTTGGTTCATGCTAATATTGCTCTTTCAGTACGCCACGGTGGACTTTTCCAAGCTGCGTAGAAATATTCGGTCGAGCCAAATCAACAGCACCTATGCTGCTCTAAACCTGCCGAAGCCATGAACACATGAGTATGACTGATTTTATTTTTTATTGTCTTCACTTTTTCGTGATGTTCAACTCTGAAATGCTGAGACTGAATCTGAGGAAACTTAAAATAATTTATACTCAACTATATTTCATATCATTAATGTTTCATTCTGCTTTCTAAAGACTGGTTGGAAGTCATGAGATCACATTTATTTAATTGAATTGACAGTTATAGTTTTATATTTCTCTCTATGTGTATATCTGAAAGTATACTCTAATAATGTGTAGAGAATATTACCTGGAAAATATTAAGTTCTATTAAGTATTCTTTCACTGTATTATTATTGTGTGAATGTTTTATACAGAAAAAGATGTACCTGTCTTTGTATTTAGTGAGTCTTGCAATAGAGTTGTTATATTTGCTGGTTGGTGGCATCAAAAACCCCTGCTTCAGATGAAATGTGTTTAAGAACTTTTATATTTGCTAGTTGGTCTGCTTGTCTTTGAAGTAGCTGTCTTAAGCCGTATCTGGTGGAAACTTTTGTGAGTGGTTGTAGATGCAAATATGTGTATGAGAGTGGATGGAGAGTGTGCGCAATATTCATTATTATTGTGAAGACTGATCGGTTGAGTTTTCAATGCTGTAGGACTGAGAAGAGGTTCATTTTACGCAGGACTGTGTTTTTTTTTTTTTTGTCAAAATTGTTTAATTAATACCTGTATAAATTAAACTGTATTTTAAAAAGTAAACAGAATCAGTTAAATGATCATAAGATGGTAAAGTCTGTTAGCGTGAAATGTTGTGGCTTGTCAACCTACTTTCTCTGCTCTCTGGGCTTTTTTTTTTTTTTTTTGCCTTTGTGTTTTAACAAATTGTAAGTGTGACGAGTCCATCTGCTTGTTTTTTTTTTTTTTTTTTTTTTTGTTGTTGTTGTTTTTTTAATGTGTTTTATTCTGAGAAAACACGTGACAACTTGGCCCAACCTGATATTTATATATATATATATATATATATATAAATCACCCTTGAGGACACGGTTCAGCCTTTTAGTTGAAATCTATTTATTATGAAGTTGCTTCATTGGTATGTAATATTAATGGTTATAATAGTTGCTTCATTATGCTAAATATATATCTTTGTGTATGTTTTTGAGTATGTCATTTACTTAATATTCTACAACAAAGCTGTTTAGCTGGTTATGCATACTATGCAATTTGTTCAGTAAAAAATATAACACTGTGCAGTGTTATTTTTTATAACTAAACTCATGTGAAGTGTTAAACCAAAACCAGTGCTCCACTGGGTTTGGCACTTGACAACCAATGACTCTCACCTTTGTCTAGAGTGGAGGTTAAACTGTGAAACAAGTGCAGTGTTTTTGCAACACCTTTATGTTTATGAAGTTCTCACAGTTGTCTTAACCTCAAATGGAAAGTATGTCGACTTTGTTTGTTTACTAGACCCACACAATGCCCAATTAGCACTTGCCAAGTGTTAATGTATGTAAACCACATTCACAACTCATGCTGAAGCTTTTATTGCTATAGTCATTTCACACGAATCTAGGGTTAATCTTGAAATGAAATAAATTATTGAAATAAAATAAATGATTTTGCACAAATAAGGTAAACACCATAGGTAAAAAGACCGAACACTCTTTTAGCGCCGCTCAGTGGACATATCACATCGAATATGTCACGAAACAAACATGCCGGTTCGTATTTTGAAAAAGTTCCCGAAGGTATGTTTTCATCATGAGACCAGGTTGGAAATGTCCCAGTGTTGCTGACCAATCAAATCCTGATCTGAGGATCAAAACTAACAGTTGTTTAATATTTATGCAATATTTCAGTATAACAACTTTTTTTAAATTATAATTTGAGTAAATTTTAAAACTCCGTTGCAATGGTTCCTTGTTGTTTAATCCACACCTGTTCTTTATAAAATGTAATGTTTGTACAAATATCCCTATGTTTATTACTAGTTTCTTACATCTCACATTTAGCTTTCTACATTTATGTTGATTGGTTTGGCGATTCATAAAATGCAAAACTGTTTGTCAGGAAGAAAAAAGCATATAAAGGAAAGCAAAATGAATACTCGTGGCTCCTGATGTGGCTCTCTTATGAAGCGAAACAATCAGTCTGTGCAAGAAACTGAACATTATTTAGACCAGTATTACCTGTAATCCATAACTGAAGACAATGGGGAAATCTGATTATTTTCTGCAAATTGGTTCTTTTGGACAATTAGCTTCTGTTTAAAATAATTGATTCACCAGTTTTTTGTTTACATATTCACACAAAAATGTAACATATGCACAATACTATTAAAGCACCAAATATGATATGAAACATGGATGTTTTACATGTCTAAAGCATATAAAGTGAATAAACTTGTCTTGATCAGCTCACCTTTTCACATACACAATGAGAAACCATAAAAACTTTAATATGAGTGCTCAGTTCAGTTCAGTGAAAAACTGAGGCACTGAATGAGTTGGCAAAAAAAATAAAAAATAAAATAAAGATCATAGGATCATATATGCCAGTATTTTGGCTCATTTTGAGGGGGAGTGACTGTCAGGAATGTCTGAAAGTAAGTTCCCCTTCGAATGGGAACACTTTTGGGAAAGCTCAGCGTGATCAGTGTCTGAAGCCGTGATTTAAACACAACAATGAAGTTGGCCTATTATGGTCTGTGTCTGTGATGTTGCAATCGGCACAACCAAGATTTTATAGGACATTGTCATTTAAGCATATTTCATGAGTTATATATATTTTGAAGCACAGTATAAAAAATAAATAAATAAATGAGATATTTGAAAAATAACTCAAGATCAAAATTAGAGAACATTTACAGATACAGGTACCTCCCAGTTATTGCTGTTAATCTGGCACCTGGTGCTAATTTCCATAATTAAATGATGAACCCTATTTAACTGGCAGCATTCCTGAGATTTTCACTGAGATTGCAAGATTGTGATCCGTTCCAAAGTGACTGAGACCCTGTGACAGGAGGTTGTCCAGATGAAGGCCAAAGGGATGACACTTTCAGCCACTGCAAGATAAGTTGGTCATTCCAAATCACTGATTTCTCGAAAATTGCAGGTTTACAATGACACTAATTCATTCAAGTCCCCCAGAAAGGCTGGCTGTCCACGTAAGACAAATCCTTGAGAAGACAGGATAATGCAGGGACTTTCAAAGGGGAATCGGTTCAACACTGCAGCTGGAACTGCTTGCCAGTTCAGTTCAGTGCAGTGCAGGGTAAGGACCCGTCTCGGCATGTTTAAGAAAAGTTGGCCTGAAAGTGCACACTGCAGTGATGAAGCCACTCATCAGCAGAAAGAATCAAAAAGCTAAACTCATTTTTGCTGAGGAGGAGCATGTTGTGTGGAGAGAGGAGAACTGGTCCAAAGTTCACTTCAGTGATGAAAGCAAGTTTTGTTTATTTGGGTCTGATTGGAAACATTTTTTTCGGCTTCAAACTGAGGAAAGACTGAAGCCGAAGTGCATGAAGAAGTCAGTGAAAGGTGGACGAGGAAGTGTCATGGTTTGGGAGATGTTTTCTGCAGGAGTTGGGCCTCTTATACAGCTACATAGTTGATGAATGCAAACATTTATCAGAACCTCCTTCAGCAACATGCAGTTCATTCCCTGCAAGCATCTCCCAATAAGTTCATGCCGGACAATGCCCCAGTCACACTGCAAAACAGGTAAAGTAGTTCATTGAAGCTAAGAACATTGAAATAACGAAATTGCTGGCGCAGAGTCCTGATCTAAACCTTCCTGATCTAAGTCACTTTGGGGACAAAGTTATGGCTAAGAAACCCACTACAGTCACCGAACTGTGGAAGAGACTGGAAGAAGAGTGGACCAAGATCACACCAGCACAGTCTGAGAAACTAGTGATGTCCTGCGGCCGCAAATGTGCTGAAGTCATTCAAAGCAAGGGTCTCTACAATTCCTACTAATTTCTGACAGCTGTAACCCTCCAAATTTTTAGTTGTAATTTTCTTTCTGCTACAGTGACTGCTGTTCTCTAATTTTGATCAGTGTTTTCCACAAAATAAGGGTTTTTGTTGAAATGCCTTTATATTTTGTCAAACTTGTTAGTAGGACAGTATAACTACAGCTAATATTCCTTCAAATTTTGAGCAATGAAGGTTATTAAGATATTTCAGAAAAAAAATCAAGTATTTACAGATTGTTGTCTAATTTTTTTTTTTGGGGTAATATTTGTGGTTTACGGGGACACAAATTTGTTTAATGACATGGGTATGACAGAGGTATTACAATTTGAAGGTGGTTTATGAGGACACTGCCTATGTCCAATAATTCAAAAGGCTTAAAAAACATACTAAATGTTGTTTTTTTGAAAATCTAAAAATGCACAAAGTTTCCTGTAAGGGGTAGGTTTATGTGTAGGTTTAGGTGTAGGGTTGGTGTAGGGCAATTACATATACAGTTTGTGCGGTATAAAAACCATTACGCCTATGGAGAGTCCCCATAAACCACAAATACCAACATGGGTGTGCGTGGGGGGTTGGTTCTGCTGCAAGGACCCCCGCAAAGATTGAGATGGGGTCCGTCTTCTCATAACTGATTTAACAGACGATGCCACTGTCTGAAAGTGAATTCTATTGTAAGTTATTTGCTGTAAGAGTGTACAATATTAACACTAGTGGATCTGGTAATTTCATTATGAACTAATACATCTCCTCTGTTACCCCTTACTTTTATTGTACTGGTATGGTCTCTGTAAAGAAAGACTTTCTGATTTGCCCAAGTCTTTTCTGAATGCTTTAGAGCTTCTCTGCTGCTCTCTGCAGGTCATTCGTCATAGCTCGGAATAAAGTATCACTAAAAAAGTTCAGCAACTGCATCATCCTCCCAGACTAGACCAAAAGTAGTCATCTTTACAGATCTTTACCAGCACTGCCACTTTCATCAGCAGCTGCATAAACCCTGGTCTTGTAGGGACGTTTTTTTTTTTTTCATTGTGCTTTATACATTTAAGTTCGACTGAATTGTGGGAAACTAAGGACAAAGTGAATCTAAATTACCACTTACAGTGTGCAATGTCACTGTATAGTATTGCAAATATTTGATTTAGTTGTTGTTGTTTTTTTTTATCCAGTAGATGGCACCACACAACAATGAGACACAATACAAACTCAAAAAGATGCTCTTTATAATAGAGCAGTAGAAAGATTGCTATGACAGTAAATTCACTGTATTTCTTTAGGCTATATTGTTGTAGTTTAGAGCATAAACCTCACTGTATTTTGTTGTTTATGTTTAAAACAAGAACAATTTTGTTTGCTAATGACTTATATATATATTCTCTATAATACGTCTTATTCTTTTAGGGACTTTTACTGGAAAACATGGCAAACTACTTCATATTTGACGTATGTATATTGACATAATTCCCTCAGTCAACATCCTTGTTGGTTCTGGATCAACATTTCTATCGACCAATCAGATTTCAAGCTTGGTTTTACTTAGGTTAGGCTTGGGTTAGAGTTACAGGCTTGCAGCCGGCCCAAGGTTTAAGCAGACTAGGGGGCTGGTTAGGGTACCCGTGGCCACCAGGAGGCCCTCGAGAATACATGAAATGAAATGACAGCTTTATTAATGTATTTATTTATTATATTTATTTATAATGTGTGTATGTGTGTGTGTGTGTGTGTGTATTTTTTGTGTATATATATATATATATATATATAAATAATTATTAATATTTATAAGTATATTAATATTTATACAAATAATTATTTTTAAAAATAACAAAAATATATATATATATGCTAATGGTTCTGCAGGATGCAAGCACAGACTAGTCAGACTGTGACTGTAATAATTTAAGTTGATTGAAGAGGCAGAGGACGTATCCTTCTGATGCAGAGGAAAGAAAAAGAAGAAGAAAACTGAGGAAGAGAAAAAACAGCAAGTTAAAGGTATGTTAAGAAAAATAATGTAAACAAAACTAGGCTATGTTGCGAGCTAACGTTGGCCATAGCCTTTTTGTTTATAGTAAAGTTCATGTTTGATTAAACATAGCCTTAACGTCTTAATATATTATAATATAATATACTTGGATAGTTTTAGATTAAAGTTTTTGTCTTCTGTGTAAAAATAACTTTCCTGGGTATATAATTTTGTAATAAAAATAAGCTTCTGTTTCATGAACTTGGTAACGTTGATAACATCATTATTTACATTAGCCTACCTTTGTGGTCTTTGCTATTGTATTCCGATACGCCTCGAGCTATTTATAGATTAAAGTCCGTGTGAAACGGAAATGGCTGCCGACTTTATTTCAGTGTAGTGACGTATTTCCAGCAGAAACAGAATATTGAATAGAGGGTGTGGTTTTATTTTAGCGCTCCTCCTCTCTTTCTCTCACGCCCCAGTCACACGGGGCGTCAGCGTCAACGCTTGACGGAGGGCGTGTCTGAAGCTTGGTGCTGACGCGACCGTCAGAGTGACAACAGCCAATCACATTACTTTTCTGGTGTTGCATGAATGGGATTGGCTAGCGTCTGCGCTAGGATATTTGCATAAGGCGATCTGATTGGCTGACGCCTGCGTTGGCGCTTGAAAAGTTGAAAAGTTTTCAACTTCTGCCGCGTGCAACGCCAGTGAAGCAACGCGACGGACCCACAATTCAGTTCAGCAATGCTGGGGCGTCACTCATAGCAACCTAACAGTTGGAGGGGCGTGTTTAAGTATATTCTGTCAAACTGACATCATCAGAGAAGGAATGCAATTCCAGAGCGGAAGTAAATGATCAGTTTTGATTAAAGATTACCAAGACAAACTATTTTTTTCAGCGGATTAATTTGCACCGATTAATTGTTAACATCAAGACTAGCAATGTGCGCTAGTAAAGTAAATAAAGTCAATTTTGATTTCATGCGGACTTTAAGAGTTGTTTTCAGTGTACAGATGGCTTGCTGTGTTCAATAATTTATGTAGTTAAAATAACATTCAGTTCCACGAACTATACTCTTATGAAACTTCCCTAGGAGCAATGTTGAGAGGTGGGGCTCAACCAACACCACCTGCCAGTGCCAGTGTGACGAAACAGCATGTGAGTTTTCAACAATCCCAGATATATTTATATGGATAACCCATTTACTAATGGGTGTGTTAGATTTATAGTGTGCAAATTTGAACATAAACATGAAATGTTACATAAACAATACAAAATCAATTTAATACTGGTAAATGCAAGATGAGAAAGAACATTTGTGGTCGAGACAACAACATATTGGTAAACTCATTTACTTTAGCAACAGCAAAAACATGTTCCTTATTCGGCGTTTCACTAGTGAGGACATTTTGCACAGTATGGTCAATGTGAAGTATGGTCAGATGTGCATAGACTACTAAGTAATAATAATTGAATTTAAGAAGTTTATATTGTTTATTTCTGTAGCAAATTAGCTTAAAAAGGGAATTATTTATAATTAATTATAACTGGTTATAATTAATAATAAATATTTAGATTAGCTCTTAGAATTAACTGTAGCAGAATCGATATTACAATTATTTGATCTGTCCGTCCACCGAGCAGACAATATAATTATTTATCAATTCTAGGAAGATTACTTTCCTGGCCAAGGGACAATAGCCTTCCTACTTATACAGTGCTAGCAGTAGTTTAGCATGTAGCAAGGAGCAACATTCAGTGACTTTGAATTGTGAGCGGAACACAGAGACAATCAATTGTGAATATAAGGGATTTAATAAATGAAACTATAACTAACATACAAACAAACTAAGCAAAACATATATATATAGAATGAAGGAAAGTAAGGAAAAGAGAGAGAAGAGCAAAGAATGGCAGTATTTCACATCAATTAACCACAACCTAAAATGAGAATCATCAGAGACACAATTCACCTTAAAAGGGGTTCAAACTTAAACACGCATCTAATTAGTTGTAAATGGTTACTTGCATTGGTTTGTTGCTGAATAAGAGTCTCGATGCGGTAGACGAGGTTCTCGATGATTTCTTTAGGAATGAGTTGGAGAAGTCCACAGCAAATCCACAAAGTTACTTGAAGGTAAACACTGCCAGAAGGTTAAACTCAAGAGGCGAGTTTTGGAGTGTGTTTGTCTCAAGAAGAAGAGTTTTTGAGCGATGATTAGTCTGCGTTCGGAACTTTTAATAGTTCATTGCCACACCCATTTTGTGGGTGGAGTGGCCAATCAGAGGCATGCATTTTGAGCGGGAGAGACATCCTTTGTCTCCGTTTATGGCCCATTCACATTTTATTTCTGATCTGGACCGCTAGTGCAGCTTTTAATTAAAAACATAGTAAGAATTGTTCGATGCATTTCACGATCACATAGTGTACATTATTGTGTGAGAAATAAAGAGAAGATCATTTTGATACCAAGAAGGTAACCTCCAGACGATATTAAAGCAGAGATACACTCATACACTTGAATATAGGCATTTAACGTCTAACTAATACAAGTAAAGGGTTTTAACTAAGTTAATATAATAGGGGGATATACATACAACACATGCATATAGCAGATACATTTATAACTGTTTACTATGGCCTAAATAGGGAAAATGTCTTTAGGTGTGTGTGTGACGTGTATTGGAATTTGTGGAGACAGACAACTGCTCTGGTGCCTGGCATGAATGTGTTTGAAGCTTGATGGAGACACCCCAGAGGCGACCTGTTTTAGCATCCTTTTGATAGTGATAAAGACCATGTGCAATTTAGTACCCATATAAATGTAAACGCTGAGGCCAGGTCTGTAATTTATATGCAAATGTCAAAAGGCTAAAAGGGTTTTTTAAAACAAAGTGTAATCAGCCATCACTGATCCTAAACAGACGTTACATTTCCATCTTATCCTTCTGGTAAAACCTTAAATGAACTGTAAGACTAGCAAAATCAAACTAAAATGAAATAAAACTAACTGTGCCTGCACTGAAACACAAAAGACAGTAATACAGAATGCTAATGCTAATTGCTAATGACTAAATAAAAGTAATTAGCCACCTAGTAATATTTTTTCAGCGGATTAATTTGCACCGATTAATTGTTAACATCAAGACTAGCAATGTGCGCTAGTAAAGTAAATAAAGTCAATTTTGATTTCATGCGGACTTTAAGAGTTGTTTTCAGTGTACAGATGGCTTGCTGTGTTCAATAATTTATGTAGTTAAAATAACATTCAGTTCCACGAACTATACTCTTATGAAACTTCCCTAGGAGCAATGTTGAGAGGTGGGGCTCAACCAACACCACCTGCCAGTGCCAGTGTGACGAAACAGCATGTGAGTTTTCAACAATCCCAGATATATTTATATGGATAACCCATTTACTAATGGGTGTGTTAGATTTATAGTGTGCAAATTTGAACATAAACATGAAATGTTACATAAACAATACAAAATCAATTTAATACTGGTAAATGCAAGATGAGAAAGAACATTTGTGGTCGAGACAACAACATATTGGTAAACTCATTTACTTTAGCAACAGCAAAAACATGTTCCTTATTCGGCGTTTTGCACAGTATGGTCAATGTGAAGTATGGTCAGATGTGCATAGACTACTAAGTAATAATAATTGAATTTAAGAAGTTTATATTGTTTATTTCTGTAGCAAATTAGCTTAAAAAGGGAATTATTTATAATTAATTATAACTGGTTATAATTAATAATAAATATTTAGATTAGCTCTTAGAATTAACTGTAGCAGAATCGATATTACAATTATTTGATCTGTCCGTCCACCGAGCAGACAATATAATTATTTATCAATTCTACGAAGATTACTTTCCTGGCCAAGGGACAATAGCCTTCCTACTTATACAGTGCTAGCAGTAGTTTAGCATGTAGCAAGGAGCAACATTCAGTGACTTTGAATTGTGAGCGGAACACAGAGACAATCAATTGTGAATATAAGGGATTTAATAAATGAAACTATAACTAACATACAAACAAACTAAGCAAAACATATATATATAGAATGAAGGAAAGTAAGGAAAAGAGAGAGAAGAGCAAAGAATGGCAGTATTTCACATCAGTTAACCACAACCTAAAATGAGAATCATCAGAGACACAATTCACCTTAAAAGGGGTTCAAACTTAAACACGCATCTAATTAGTTGTAAATGGTTACTTGCATTGGTTTGTTGCTGAATAAGAGTCTCGATGCGGTAGACGAGGTTCTCGATGATTTCTTTAGGAATGAGTTGGAGAAGTCCACAGCAAATCCACAAAGTTACTTGAAGGTAAACACTGCCAGAAGGTTAAACTCAAGAGGCGAGTTTTGGAGTGTGTTTGTCTCAAGAAGAAGAGTTTTTGAGCGATGATTAGTCTGCTCGAACTTTTAATAGTTCATTGCCACACCCATTTTGTGGGTGGAGTGGCCAATCAGAGGCATGCATTTTGAGCGGGAGAGACATCCTTTGTCTCCGTTTATGGCCCATTCACATTTTATTTCTGATCTGGACCGCTAGTGCAGCTTTTAATTAAAAACATAGTAAGAATTGTTCGATGCATTTCACGATCACATAGTGTACATTATTGTGTGAGAAATAAAGAGAAGATCATTTTGATACCAAGAAGGTAACCTCCAGACGATATTAAAGCAGAGATACACTCATACACTTGAATATAGGCATTTAACGTCTAACTAATACAAGTAAAGGGTTTTAACTAAGTTAATATAATAGGGGGATATACATACAACACATGCATATAGCAGATACATTTATAACTGTTTACTATGGCCTAAATAGGAAAATGTCTTTAGGTGTGTGTGTGACGGTATTGGAATTTGTGGAGACAGACAACTGCTCTGGTGCCTGGCATGAATGTGTTTGAAGCTTGATGGAGACACCCCAGAGGCGACCTGTTTTAGCATCCTTTTGATAGTGATAAAGACCATGTGCAATTTAGTACCCATATAAATGTAAACGCTGAGGCCAGGTCTGTAATTTATATGCAAATGTCAAAAGGCTAAAAGGGTTTTTTAAAACAAAGTGTAATCAGCCATCACTGATCCTAAACAGACGTTACATTTCCATCTTATCCTTCTGGTAAAACCTTAAATGAACTGTAAGACTAGCAAAATCAAACTAAAATGAAATAAAACTAACTGTGCCTGCACTGAAACACAAAAGACAGTAATACAGAATGCTAATGCTAATTGCTAATGACTAAATAAAAGTAATTAGCCACCTAGTAATATATGTACAAATTACTGTGAGATCGGTGTAAAAAGTCCACACATTGCATTTAAATAAACATGCATTTTGATTGGTAATGACAGTTATACGTCATTTCATGACGACAGACGCAACACGACACTGTCATCACTGTCATTATGGCGCTTAACTTTAAAATATAAATATAGATCGTAATACGGCGCTTGCACAAACGACCTACAGGGTCATTTTTTGTTGGAGGACAGGCTCAAAACACAGCA
This sequence comes from Onychostoma macrolepis, assembly GCF_012432095.1. Lineage (NCBI taxonomy): Eukaryota > Metazoa > Chordata > Actinopteri > Cypriniformes > Cyprinidae > Onychostoma > Onychostoma macrolepis. The sequence continues at coordinate 25,608,147 of NC_081176.1, read as the reverse complement.
GGCCAAACACAAATAAGGGCAGCAAACTACGTTGGATCTTTGTTGCTATTTGTCTGTCCAAATAGCATTTCATTCAGAATTCATCAAACTTACCTGATCCTCATGGTCACAACCCAATGGGGCTAATTCAGATAAAGCCAACATGAAACCCAATGGACAAATCCATGTAGGACCCATAAATCAAGCCCATATCATGCCTACACTGTCATTACCATGCACTGAATTTTCACCATTATTAATATTGAACATAATTCTGATCTTACTCTGAACCTACTATCTCCAAATCATCTGTCTGTAATGTCTGGATTTTAATTAATCAATAAATACATAACAAAAGTTTTATTTTTCATTTCAATGGTTAGACCACAAAGTACTGAGCTAGTTTCATTAAATATTTTATTTGATATGTAGTAATAAACATAAGTTGGTCCTTTCAGCAGGTTGTTACAGATATCTTTGCATCTGATGTGACATTTGATCCAACTGATGAAATGTACAGCAGTGAATTACATGAGTAAATAAATATACACAGACTTACATGCAACTGAAGCTTCATTTCATGATCTTATATGTTCCTGCTGTCCTCATTCTGACCTACAGAGAAAAATGAAAGAGACAGAATTAGGAAATACAGCCTGGAAATACAAACTGACCTGTCGAATGGTTGTAAAAAACACTTTTCAACAACAAGAAATTACATGTTTTCTTTTTTATATGTGGGCTCAATCCGAAAAGATCTGTCTCATAGTTCCTCTCTCTTGTTTTGATCTTGACAGATTGTTTGCTGTTAGACTCAAAGGTAATATTTACTCACGGTCTGATCATGGGAGGAGAAAAGGGTAGCTCTCAGACTAGATGAGAAGGCAATTGGCCACAACATCCTCATTCTGACCTATAGAGAAATTAAACGAGAGAGGAAGCAAAAGTCTCACATTCACAGACTTGTCATGAAATTGAACATTTTGAGAAACAGAAACTTCTTAAAGACCAGAATGTCTTTGAACAAATGTTACTGGAAGAATGTCTGTTCATTACTTTGAGAGAATCTTGTCAAAATGTTTACTAAAGTTGTGAGAATGCTTCCTGTTAGCTGGGTTGTTGTTTCTCTCTGTATTTACAGCTAATTCAATGCAGAACATCTAGTACTAGTATCTGAACATCTCTTCTCTTTCTTTCTGTTAAGGTTGTTTTAAGTTTTATGAGGCTAAACAAACCCACTGTCTTGCTGTCATCTGCCTTTACACAAGCAAAACAAACACGTAAACATGCGCACACACACAGTGCAAGTATATTCATAGATGCTCATCCTGTTCATTTCCGTTGTACAGCTAATATAAAAGTAGTTTTACAATAAACCATATTTGTTTTTATTCAGAGTATCAGTCAATTTGAATCAATCTGACACACTTTCTGAGTTGATTTACTCTCATTTCAATACTTTTTATGGTCACACTTTATATTAGGTGGCCTTAACTACTATGTACTTACATCAAAAAATAAGTACAATGTACCTATTGTGTTCATATTGTATTGCAAAACACTTTTACTGCTATTGAGGTGGGATACGGGTAAGGTTAGGGACAGGTTTGGTGGTATGGGTAGGTTTAAGGGTGGGTTAAGGTCGGTGTAAGGGATGAGTCAACAGTGTAATTATAAATGTAATTACAGAAATTAATTACAGATGTAATTACATGTATGTATTTTAAAAAAATATTAGTACAATGTAAAAACATGTATGTGCACAATAAGTGCAGTGTACCAAATGATTAATTTAAATGTAAGTACATAGTAGTTAAGGCCACCTAATATAAAGTGGGACCCTTTTTATTAACAGATCTGAACGTAACAGTAAACCAAAGATCAGATGTTGCACAATAAATATCATTAAATGAGATCAATGAATCTGTTATGTGAGTCCAGGAGAAAGCAGACTGAGGCGTAGATCTATGTGCAGGTTTTAATGATGAGAAAACAAGAACAAACAATAAGACACTAGGAAAACTAGCATTAGAACAACCTACAAAGCACAAGGGAAACACAAGGGCTATCAATACACAGGATAACAAAAGGAACCAATGATTAGCTACAGTATGGGAAATAGCAAGGAGTGGGTGTGGTCCAGTGAGTGTCTTGGCACACAGCAGATAGGGGCAGAACACACACAGGAAACATGTAATAGAACTGACAGAAGCTAAAAACATGAACTCACCGAATCATGAAAACACACCGCTCTTGTGTCTGTTTCTATGATTAACCTCTCACAGTTCATGCAGCTACAGAATGTTATCAGATGAGATGTGGCCCATGTTCGTGCTAAAAAATTGTTTCATATCTGTGTGTTTGCTTAAACCCTCAGGACATTTACTGTAACTGCACAGGAATGCCATTATCATAAAGATTCCTCAAATTCTACTAGATAGCAAAATCAGAGATAGGGGATATGAGATGTCTGGATCTGTATGTCTCATGATGTCAGGAAACACTGTAAGGTATGGGTAGGTTTAAGGGTGGGTTAAGGTCGGTGTAAGGGATGAGTCAACAGTGTAATTATAAATGTAATTACAGAAATTAATTACAGATGTAATTACATGTATGTATTTTAAAAAAATATTAGTACAATGTAAAAACATGTATGTGCACAATAAGTGCAGTGTACCAAATGATTAATTTAAATGTAAGTACATAGTAGTTAAGGCCACCTAATATAAAGTGGGACCCTTTTTATTAACAGATCTGAACGTAACAGTAAACCAAAGATCAGATGTTGCACAATAAATATCATTAAATGAGATCAATGAATCTGTTATGTGAGTCCAGGAGAAAGCAGACTGAGGCGTAGATCTATGTGCAGGTTTTAATGATGAGAAAACAAGAACAAACAATAAGACACTAGGAAAACTAGCATTAGAACAACCTACAAAGCACAAGGGAAACACAAGGGCTATCAATACACAGGATAACAAAAGGAACCAATGATTAGCTACAGTATGGGAAATAGCAAGGAGTGGGTGTGGTCCAGTGAGTGTCTTGGCACACAGCAGATAGGGGCAGAACACACACAGGAAACATGTAATAGAACTGACAGAAGCTAAAAACATGAACTCACCGAATCATGAAAACACACCGCTCTTGTGTCTGTTTCTATGATTAACCTCTCACAGTTCATGCAGCTACAGAATGTTATCAGATGAGATGTGGCCCATGTTCGTGCTAAAAAATTGTTTCATATCTGTGTGTTTGCTTAAACCCTCAGGACATTTACTGTAACTGCACAGGAATGCCATTATCATAAAGATTCCTCAAATTCTACTAGATAGCAAAATCAGAGATAGGGGATATGAGATGTCTGGATCTGTATGTCTCATGATGTCAGGAAACACTGTAAGGTATCAGTATTCCATCTATATGTTTTAAAAATATGTTGCTAAAAGTTCCCATTAAGTTGTGAAATCATTCCTTAATATTCTCTGAATGATAAAAATGTCCAGTTTTGATGTCCAGGAACATTACATTTGAATGTTCTCTGAACATTCTGAAAAAAAAGAAAGAAAAAAAAAAGTAACAATTGAAAAATGTCCAAATGTGCATAAATAACTTACTTCTTTGTGCTTTCTTGAGCTTTACAAAGCTAACAAAACAAACAAAATCATGTTAACAAAAAATCATCTCTCAGTGATTCTACAGCATTATTGTGTAAGATTTACACAATAATTTACACTGGACATTTAGCTTTTCTTTGATGTCACCATTATTGAGATGTATTTGCTGCTTGTTGATGTCTGTGTATATGAATAACATAGTAGTTAAAAACTTTATTGTGCACAACATGTTTTTAAAAATCCTTACTAAAACTGGATTGCTGCAGCACTGCTGACTTTCAGGCTGCAGTGTCACAGGTTTAGTGGAACAACACACTTACGATCAGGCTTCAGATGAGATCAGTGAATATTACGTTTTTGGCACTCTTTGATAATGCAAATGTGAAGGTGAATGCTGAACACTGAACATTAATCTTCATAATGGTGACTATTCAAATGAAACTATTATTTTCAATAAAACATTTAAATAATTTTTTATAATTCGCCTAGGATAGTTGATAGTTGTCATTTTCCTTTTTTAAGTATTTTTCTAGATGTTATCCATGTTTGCTGTCTCAATGACATGCAAGCTAACAACCAAATAAAGGATTTCAAGGGGGAAAAAAGGTATTTACTTCCTTCCTGTCACATGAGGCTGTCAACTTCCTACTCCTATTTTCAGGAAGCACGGAAAAGGCAAAACCTCCCAAAGAAAGGTAATTTTCATGTTACTAATAAGTATTTTTTGTTGCCATATATACATCTACATAATCATGAAGGTCTCTAGGATCATCCAAACAAAACAAATCTTACAAGAGATATATAGTTTTTTGTATACTTAGTCATAAGTCCAAGTGGCAACTATAGTTGCCGGTGGGCAAATGACTTGTAAGTACATATTGTTATGTGGTTTATAGGTACACAATAACCTTTATAGGAGGCTCAACACAATGATCACACAGTACGTCCATTGAACCCACGGCTTTAATGATCCCCCCTCACACAAACACCAACACAAGGTTCCTACCTCGTAGTTAACCTGATACTACATCCCCCTTTCTAAACAAAGGATAATCTTGAGCAGATGGAAGAATAACATTAAGAGCATTTCTAAACTGTAACAGAAGGCTCTTTCGATTACTTCTTATACTGCAATATATATCCAATGATTAAATATAATCATTAAAATGTGATCAAGATCAGTAACAGTAATAACACACAATTATAATTCTCAACTTTTACCATACTGTTCAGCTATGATGCACTTTGAACATGTGCTTCTGTAAACACTTAATCAACAACATAAATTGGCGACAATCAACTACTCCTTGCCCTCCCCCATAACTCAGGTGCCATTCCTAAGAACAAACAAAGTCTTTCAAGTAAGATGGAGGATTCCTTATTCGGGCTGGGAAACGTCTCTCACACGCTGGAGTCTGCCGACTGGCTACACTCTGTGCTCCTGGTGTGGCAGGAGTGTGTGTGGCGTCAGGAACCGTGCTCTCTGGTGCTGGCTCAGTTGAGTTGGCAGGTTCTCCAGGAGCCACAGGGGTTGGCGAAAGATGGTATCTGTTTCTTCGCAGAGTGCCCCCAGGCGTCTCAATGATGTATGACCTTGGTGTCCCGGCAGTAGACACCACAGTGCCTCTGTCCACTGTATCTTTGACCCACACATGATCACCAGGGCGAAGGTATGGCAAGTCGCGTGCTCTGTGTCTTCGGTCATAATTCTGTCGCAGTTTTTGTCTGTACCTTAGTTCTGTCCTTTTCAGGTTGTCCATGTCTGCGCACCCTGGGTTAAGCTTGGATGGAATGACAGGAACTGGCGTTCTTATTTTCCTTCCCATTAGAAGCTCAGTGGGACTGTATCCGTTCGCCAGGGGAGCAGCTCGATAAGCCATCAGGGCAAGATAAGGGTCGCTGGATTTCTTGAGGAGACTTTTGACTGTCCTCACAGCACGCTCCGCCTCCCCGTTGCTCTGTGGGAAATGGGGACTGGATGTCACATGACTAAAGCCCCAATCCTGTGCAAACTGACTGAAGATCTCGGAGGCAAACTGTGGGCCGTTGTCTGAGCGGACCACTTCAGGTATACCATGACGTGCAAAAATAGACTTGAAGTG
>NC_081176.1:25516378-25602346 GCF_012432095.1 Onychostoma macrolepis | reverse complement strand
GTCTTTAAAACTTTCACTTGTAGTGGAGTAGTATTTGATCAGTGGTATCTGTACTTTCACTCAAGTAAGGAAGTTGTGTACTTTGTCCGCCTTTGCGTACGAGTGAGGTCGTACGAATTCATATGAATTAGCCACCTCATAAAATACGTACGAATTGGTCGTGAGATAGCGTTGACTGTCTCTACATGGCTGTATATGTGACCATTAGTTGATCTTCAGGTGAAAAACATAATTCTGGAAAAACAAAAAAAATATATGTCAAAGGAGTTGGCAGTGAGACAATATATGGACATGGAATATTATAATTGTTTACAAATATTTAGCGATGGCTCAAAAGATCCAGCATTGAATAGAACAGCTTCAACTGTTGTCGTTCTGGAGTTATTCAGTTATTCATAGCAAAATCAGCAGAGTTAAAATCCTGGTGTTATGGTGTTTTAGAGTAAAGTGTTAATGTTATGGTGTTGAATTAACATGGATGGTGTAAAAGAATACTCTGACTGGTGAAACTACTGAGAGTCTGACCTCATTAGTAAATTCTGTTAACTGTCAAGTTTGTGTAGAGTTCAGGACGTGCTGCTCATGCTTTTACAGCCTGAAATTTCTCGTAGACACCATTTTATTTGACTCGCATGCGGAACGGCGAGGCCAGCGTTTCTTTACTTAACCAGCTAAAACAGTTATCTCATAATTAAAATACCACTGTCACCCAGTCCTAAAAAGTGCTCTGTGTAATGTAGTAACTTTGTGGAGCCAGAGATACATGACAGGGGAGAACATTTTCCAAGGACCCCTTTTTAATTATAAATCAGTGTGGGAGAGAGTAACGCATATGTTTAAACAGTTCCTGTTTGATTGTATAATATCTCTTTAATAATACAACACACATTTTCCTTAAAATGCATGAGGCATGAGAAATTGAAACCTTGAAGTGCCCACTTGTAATGTGTTTTTATTTATTTGTTTTTAAATTATTATTATTGTTATTGTTGTTGTTTTCATTTTATGCTTATTTGGTGTTAAATGCATTATATAACCTAAGTCAAGGAATATAAATCATAGCAGGTTTCAGATAATAATGCAACTTGTAGAACTGAAAATATATGGCAAATTATTTTATGATGTCACAGACCCCACTTTTAAAAACCCCTGTACTAAGTTATTATAAACATTAAAGTGACTCTCTGCACAGATGTTTTAAGACCCTTTTTTTCTCCTTAGGTTAACGTCATGTTTGTGAAAGTGCAGTTCAAAGACTCCAAGAAATTCATAAAGTTGTAGAATGGATTCACTTTTATAGATTTCATAAATGAAGGTAAGTGTCCTTGTTCTTATCTTATTTGAAAGTACGGGCATTTGAAAGTATTCTCTTAGCCAGCATTTATGATATTTGCTGACACCTTAATTGCAGTGATTTGATGTGGTTCATAGATCATTACAATACTATATGTCTATTTAATACAACTATTAACTCATCAACCAAAGTGCATAACACGAACATTGCAATTGTGAAAATTTCATAGCCTGTACCATAATAAGAACAGTGAGAAAAAAAAAAAAAAAAAGTTTTTTAATAGTTTCTTATTGATTCCTTTGTATGCGAAGTATTCATTAAAGCACAACAAGATGCAAAAGGCACTCGCACATTATTTTATGCGCTTTACACACATCCAAAAATATCCAAGAAAGCCACTTCTGTGAAATCAACATTAATCATTTTTTTGTGTGTACACTGATGCATCATATGGTTAATCGATTGATGTATCAATCAATATTGATGTATTGCAACCCATATTTTTAGGTATATTATATTGCTGTAATGGCTGCTTTTTATGGTTCATTATCCTTCGTGCATAAGGAAAATAGTAACTCTTTTGCACTCTTGGAGCATGAGATTTGAAGCCAAAAACAAACTTTTCAAAAACATGCTAAAGTTTTAAGAACACAAAATATAATCACAAAGTTACTTGTGAAAAAAACATCACATGGCAATAGGAAACCACTGGGAAACAGTTTACAGCAGAAAGAATTTGGACCAATGAACTATTTCTCTCTAAGTGACTATGGAAATGGTGAAGACTTTGCCAATGCTTTGCAAATCACAGTACAGACAGACATTTACTCTATCAGTTGGACTAAACTTGATGGCACTGGATATAGACCCGGTCTTGCTATATGCACAGAGATAAAACATGAGCTGCCAGTATTCTGTAAATCACCAACATTCTTGTGTTGGGCGAAAATGTTTATTTTGTGGTTGGAAAACTTGTTACAGAGCTCTTCAGTTAGCACTGTTTTGCATTTAGAGTTGTTGATGGATATGAGTTTGATGCTGTTGTGAAAGCTGATGATCTTAAGCATCATAAACCCTATAACATTCAAAATGCACATGGACCAAATGAGGATACATATGCTGTGCCTTTCCATTGTTTTTAGTCGGTTTTAACTATTCATTTAAAAAAAAAAAACTTTTCCTGTACATGAGTTAAAAAACGTTACAAAGCTTTCCCCACATCACAACGCATTGTATTCAGTGTTTCATTAAAAATGAAATGTGAAACTATGTTGTTGTTTTGTATTGGGTGCAACTAATTGAACCTCTGGACCTAAAATAATTAGGTCTTTAATTGTATTATAATGTATGACTAGAACAGTACCTATTGTGTATATATAAAGTTTGTGAATAATTAATGATAGGTAAGAATGAAATGTTTAACTCTTGAGTCAGTGTTACTTTATTAACACTTTTGAAACTCGGGCAAGTGTGGATTATATAGTTGAATTAACTCTGGCGATTTTGCTTACAATAAGTAAAAGGATCACAGAAAATGTATTAGTTTATACAGCAGAGATGACTGCAATTATGTTAGCAGTTCAGTGGGTGGAGAACTTGAATCATAAAAATGTGGTAATATGCTCAAGACTCATATTCTGTGTTAACAAGTATTATGTATGGCAAATCCACATCAAGACAAGACATACTAATATAACTCCTTCACTCGACATAGATTACAAAGTCAAGGAACAATAATTATTTTGTATGTGTACCGGCTCATGTTGGGGTGGAAGGAAACAAAAAAGCAGATAAGAAGACCTTAAAAAACACAGAAATAGGACTCCATTAAGCAAATTTGAAGTTAAAGGAATAATCAAAAGAGCAATAAAAGGTTTCTGGCAAAAGAGGTGTGATAAGGAGGGAAAGGGAAGACACTTGTACAGAATTCAAAGAGAAGTAGATCATAAAAGAGATGTTTGAGGAAATAGAAGGGAAGACATGGTTTTTTTCATGTCTCCGTATGCTCTCAACCATTCTTTAAATATTATTAGGAAACATGAGTCAGGTTTATGTAATAATTGTAAAAAAAAAAAACAGAGACAATAGAGCATGTTCTGTTAGAATGCACCAGATATAAAAATGAAAGGTTAATAGAAAATCAAATCAACTGGCTCTTAAGTGGTTTGTCAATTCAGAATTTATTAAGAATTCCATCACAAGTTTTCAAGATAACATTAGAATTTATAGAGGTCACAAATTTAATTAAAATAATTTAGTTTTTTTTTCCCTCTTCATTTCTTATTTTATTACCTGTATTACAGTACTCATTGACGCTCCACATCAGTAGGTGGCGGAAATGCACTGCAAGTTGGTTTGCCAACCGCCACAACATTGAAAGAAGACGACTTTCGCTTTAGGGTTCAAAAAAAATGATATATTGGGTATAATATATAATATTGGGCCACCACGATGAACAGGTACGTTTGATTAATTCTGATTTAAACGCTTTTTGGACAGCGGTTCTCTGTGTATTGCTTGCTTTTAGCGTTTGCTTGTGTTCGGCTAAGGCGCTTGCCTTGTGTTCGGCTAAGGCGCTTGACTTGTGTTCGGCTAAGGCGCTTGACTTGCTCGGTCAGTGTTCACTTGCTTAACCTCGGCTATCACTTGCTCGGTCTTGCTTATGGTCGGTCTTTGAAGAAAAATACATTAACATATGTGAAAAATATTTAAACTATGTAAACTTTTTTTATCGTAAATATTTACATATATTTATTTCCTTTACATGCAAATACATTTAGATAGACTATGTAAACATTAATTTGCAATATATGTCCATATATTAATTTCTAATACTTAACATATTACATTTCTGTACATGTAAATATATTAGATTTCTAGAAATGCAAATATATTTTAAAACATTAAAATATTCAATTACGTAAAATTAAACAGGTTTCACAGAATATATTCCCGTTTACTCAAACTTTATGTAAATAAAATTTTATCTCCACACATGTAAATGTTTTCATTATCGAGATTATAATTTGCCCCTTCATAATAAAATAGAATACAAACAACATTTGGACACTGGAAAACTCTCCAGACAATGTAATTTAAAAACAGTGACAATATAAATTTACTTCTTAATATAAAGAGTACATTTATCAAGACCAGTTCAGCATGAACCAACAAAATTATGAATGCTTATGTTTCTGGCACATAAATGAAAGATTATCCTTCTGTAAACATCCAGGGTCAAAACATTATGCACAAATATGCAAGTCTTAGTAGGCATTCAACACTATATTTATAAGAGCCATCATTAACTATGCACAATTTCTCAATAATCACATGCTCCCCTATTGAACCCGAATCAAGCATTGTAATGCATCAGCTAATCAGGCCCAACCAACCCACTTCCAATAATTAATTGGAAATCATATGCAAAAATGTTTTCTTTTTTCAAAAAAACTAAACAAAAACATTGCATGTTACATTGTTATGCCAGTAAGTGGGCGCAAACAAACTTTTAATATGTAATAAAATCATACTTTCAACGAACTTTAGTTTTGTAAATTACCTGTATTTGTTTAAGTTATTATTATTGAATCAAAACAACCTGATGGTCCATCCTAGATGCCTCCGAGCCCAGAGAAGTCGACGGCGCTTCTGAACGCTGTTAACATAGGGCTTCCTTTCGGCACAGTACAGTTTTAACTGGCATTTGTGGCTGTAACTACATATTGTGGTACTTGACAAAGGTTTGCCAAAGTAGTCCTGAACCCATGTGGTGATATCGCTTATAGATGACGATTCTTGATGCAGTGCCGCCTGAGGGATCGGAGATCACGGTTGTTCAGCTTAGGCTTGCGCCCTTGTCCTTTACACACTGAAATTCCTCCAGATTCCTGGAATCTTTTAATTATGTTATGCACTGTTGAAGGTGAAATATCCAAATCTCTTCCTATCTTTCTTTGAGGAACATTGTTTTTAAACATTTCAGTAATTTTCTCACATATTTGTTGGCAAACTGGCGATCCTCGGCCCATCTTTGCTCCTAAAGGACTAGACCGGTTTTGGATGCTGCTTTTGTACCATATCATAATAACAAAATAACAATCACCTGTTGACATCACCTGTTTCAAATCACATCATTATTTAACCAATTTACCTCATTACTAGCCCTAAATTGCTCCTGTCCCAACTTTTTTTGGAATGTGTTGCAGGTCTGAATGACAGGAAAGGATGTATATTTACAAATGACATGAAGTTGACCAGACAAAACATGAAATATTTTGTGTTCATATTGTCTGCAATGAAATACAAGTCAAAGTAAATTTAGAAATCACTACTTTCTTTTTTTATTTGCGTTTTCCATACTGTCCCAACTTTTTCTGATTTGGGGTTGTATATATATATTAGTGCTGTCAATCGATTAAAAAATTTAATCGCGTTAATCACAGTCGTGGACTGTGATTAATCATGATTAATCACAAATTTAAAATACTAGGATTTACCTGTAAATGTGTTGAAATAAAGAAATGCATGACAAACTAGTTTAAGGAAACAGAACCTTTCACACGTCCGCCAGGTATGAGACATAATCCTTATTATTCTTTTATCATTATTATTATTATTGTTTTTATTCAGCCATTATCAGCCTTTAAACTGGCAATAAAACATTTACCAAACCACATCGCTTCAATCCCAGTATACATTTACCCAACTATTACCAAAAGTATTTCTAAATAAATACAACAAAACATTTCTTGCGATCTTACATGAAGTATTATGACAAAATGCATTATGAAGAAGAATTTGACCTGTTCTGCAGCTGCATTAGAGCTAATATTAGCATCATGCTACATAAGACAATTTATGAGATTAATAGTACACTTTTACTCAGAACTCACTTCAAACTACCATCGAGTGTTTGTAATAACCTCCTTTCACGATCACATGTGGAATTTGGTTGTTTACTGTTGTTAAAATATGCTATTTATAGCCTTTTATATCACTGCACAAATTAGCATTTCAGAAAAAACAAAAAACAAAAACAAAAAACAATTTTGGCCTCCTTTCAGCCAATTAGAGTGGACAACTTCAACCTCCTTTGAATTGACAAACTCCACGACATGATACATTCTATAAAGAAGAAGAAATGTAGGTCGCCAGCTATAGAACAACAAAATATTAACATACAGCAACATTTTAAAACAAAATATTAAATGGGGCACCAATTATGATCAGCAATGAATCATATAGGCTAACACAATACGCAAAGTCACAAATCAGGTGAAAAACCTGCCCAACTAAGTGGTAGTCAGTGGCATAAGTAATGAGCCAGAACAATATCTCTAAAAATGACACTTAATCTTACCACAACAATTGAGCCTAATGTAAATGCAACAAAGGCATTCCCACATGTTTGCCTTTGAAGGGGAGGAGGACATATTTACAAAGGCCATCATCAACTTTAACGCACTTCAAACTCTCTGACAACTGTGAGAGAAGAAACACGCCCAGGCTAGATGAACTGAGGGGATATGTGTAGAATGGCTCAACAGCATGGAACTGATAGTACACTAAGTACATATTACCTTCAAGCAAGATGATATTCTGAAGCAAGCCAATGTCATTACCTATTTTAATACAGTTATCCCCCTCTGTAATTTTAACACAAAATTGATCCTTGTGCAACTCTTTAAACTCCTGTATTCCTCCTTTAACACCTTGTGGTAAGGGACCACCAACATGCTCTTTCCTTAATACAGTTCCAGCTTTCACATGGCCATCATGGACCCTTCTGTTATTGGTGCGCTCAGACAAGCGACGGACAATCTGGGCAACTGGGAAATTTGGCCCCCTCACCATACGCTTTACCTCACCAAGAAAATTCTCAAAAGGGAACCCAGATATCACATCAATACATCCATGTCTCTTAACATCATCGCTCAAATGAACAAGGCCATGCAGATTGTACACCAGAAAGCCCTCACCATAAAGTCTGCCAAAATGTTCAACAAATGACACAAGTAGTGTCTTTGCACAGTCACATATCCCTACATCCACCTCAGGATTAGCCAGCATAAAAATAGCAACCGACAGCAGCATAAAGTTGTGGTAGACTGGAGCAGCCAGAACATCTACGAGAACGACAGGGCCTGTATACAACAAGAACTGTCTTAGCTCCGTAGCCTTCCATCTCCCCCTTTCCTCAAAAGCTCTAGGCTTTCTAGCAAACTCGCACGGAATGTTATTCTTCAGTGCCTGTAGGTTCTGAGATAGTGCTTTAACCAGCTGACCAGACAAGCGAGTTGGCAAAGGCCCACTACACCATAGGTCAAACAACCGACGTACAACCCCAAGACACACCAAATGCATGTAATCGTGAGGAAAATCAAGTACCATGTCGATACCAAGTCCAGTCAGAGGAGACTGTGCTACATGATGATCTTCATCCAACATTTGCCTGAAACTAGCATCCGTTCTTAAGGCGGAGTCAGTCTGTGGAAAAGTCATGCGATTTCTTATATATACACCCGTCTGTACACATTTATCACAAGCTGAAGCAAGATTACCTGAGGAAAAAAAAAAAAGATAAGCATGTTACAAAACCACCCATAATGTCTTAGTATAGTAAAGCACTAAAGCATTACGATTTCCCTTTTTTAGTCCAAGCCGCAGTTTGCGTCATAAAAGTACATAAAAATCTCAGTCACGCGACCACTAAACAGCGCTGAGAGATCCAGTCTCTGTGATTTAAACTAGTTTAAAGCCAGATGAAACAGCGCTGACAAACAGGAGAAACACTCCACAACGATACAGTCACAAGGCTTTTCAATCTCCATACTTTACCATGGATTTACTGTTGTAACACTAACTGCACCATGGTACTGTGACAGAAATGTGGGATATTCATGTAGAATTGTATTATATTATTAATGTAGACATGTATTAAATAAGTAATGGAATATTACAGTATTTTTTATGATTGAGCTGATAGCATTTGAGCATTTATACTAAATGTTTTTAGGCTACTGTTTTTTCATACAAACACCATAGAAACCATATAGATACATTTACCATGGCAGTCAATTATCTAAGTGTATGATACTATGGAAGACAAATGGTTAATTTTAATAAAACTATTATTAAAATTAGTTAATAGTACTAAGAATATTTAAATTTTACCGTATTAAAATGAGGTTGTTACAATTTTTACAGATGTCCATGTTTTTGTTAATGAACATAAATTTACATCTGCATCTTCCTAGAGTGGACTTTCTGTGAGAGAGCGCCCTCCGGCTTCCAGTATGAATTAGTGTTGCACGAGAGTGTTAGCGCTCCATTCGCCAAGCTGCAAGGAAACCATGAGCTAACAGCCCAGCTAGTCAATAAATGCGTTTACATGGACCCTCTTAATGCGATTATAATGAGATTTTGGCGATATTGCGATTATGCTTTACCTCATGTAAACGCAATACTTCGATCTAAATAATGCGATTAAGCTCATAATCGCAGCAAGCATAATCGTATTAACATAGGTGGCGTACGCCGATTTTAATCGGAATATACAGGCATGTAAACACCTTAATCGCAGTATTGCCGCTCTGACCAAAGTGCGCATGCGCTTGTGACATATATGAATAACGTGACACGCACCTGTAATAATACGGAGATTAGAAACGATGGAGGGGAAGAAAGCATCGCATTCTGAGGAAAACACAACAAGCTGCCAGCAGTCTCTGTTCCTTACCCTCATCCAGAGCAGAACGTGACGGCAGCGTATAGGCAAACAAATTCTATCACATTTGGAGCCGAAAAAGCGTGGAATACAGCCATGCAAAATCATTATGCATTAGACGTAAATAAATCAAAACAGCCACCAACACTGCTCTTTCTGAGTCCATCATTTGTGCTGTCCAGTGGGGTATGTGAATAATGGCAGTGAAAAAATTTACCACAATTCTTAGCGAATAATAAGAATAATGGAAATTGCATGTAAACCGGAGTAAGAGCTTTGCTCTTGACATGTAAACATCAAAATGCGATTAAGTCCTTACTCTGATTATTGGAAATAATCGCAATATTCGTGCGCATGTAAACGCAGCTTCGTTCGCGCCATAATGAAGCTGGATCCACTTTCATATTAAGTTACCCCCAACTTGCACTACTTTACTCAGACATGATAAAAAAAAGTTCTGTTGTCCTAATTCATAATTCTTAATTTAATTCTCAGTTCTGAATTCTTTCTTTTAGTTTCATCTGGAGGGAAGCAAATGTCGAAGGAACTAACTTACACGAACAAAGTTTAAACGGATCGATATCAACATTTAATCAGCAACAGTTCGAAATATGTAGAGTTAATATAGGATGTTAAGGAAACTCGATTGAAACCATGCTTGAAGTGAAATGTTGATGCTTTTTAAGGAAATGGAACACAAGACTTACCTCAAGATCACCGTGATGGCGCGGGATCGAAAAGGGATGATTCTAAGTCAGGCGTTGAGCTTTATCTCGCCCAAAGTTGTGCACACGTCACTCCAGTGATGAGCTGATCTGCGTGACGCTTGCTGCAGTAACCGTTGAAATCGGCTTCATACTGGTAAAAAGGGTCTGAGCCGAGTGCCCAGAGTTTAACAGCCCTGTCAATGCTGGTAAAAATTTGAATTGGCCAGTAAAATTAATTGCAGACTCAATGTTGCTTACAAAATTGTACATGTAGGCTACCAATCCTGTAAACACAGGATTATAGTCTAACGTTACATCTTAAAAAAATGATGTTGGCCGATAGAAAAATATTTTTACATCTTAAAAATGATGTTGGCCGGTAGAAAAATATTATTAAAATATAAAATATTATTATATTTATTATGTGCGGTATTGATGCCACATCTGCAGGTGGCAAAATGACTTGGCCTAATTACAGTTGCCGCAACTCAGCCGATGCCGCGACTCAGCCGACAGCGCCGCAGGTTTTACGGAAGCGGCCCGCTCCTAATTGCTAGCTGGGTGGTTCTGTCTCCCCTTCAAGCCCCGTGGTGGTGTGTAAAGATCGCACTCATCCAAATGATTAAAAAGTATTATGTATTATTAAAATGTATTTTGCCACACCACGAAATAAATGATAGAACATAATATGAAACGATAGACTTTTTCGTCCATCCGATATATATCGTCATATCGCACAGCCCTAATTACAATCATGTTTGAGGATCAAACTTATAGTAGTTTATCATTATGCCTACAAGTCACCAAAAAACACACTATGAAAACTAAATAAAGAAAAGATGTGTGTGAAGTTTCAGACAATTTGCCAAAAGTTATTTACCCTAATGGGACAAAGTCAGTTGTAAATGTTAGAACCCCAAAAAAAAGGTCAAAGGTCATACATAGAAAATACATTTTGGAAAATGGTTTTACTCCTAAATATATGTAAAATATAAAGTCAATTATTTTTCCAAACTGTGAATTCTGTGAGTCCTATAGAGGGTTAACAAATATTATTTACTTTTTCTGACTGTATAACATTTTCACAAACTGTGAGTGTAAAGTAGCCTAATTACAACTTTTCAAATTATTTTTTCCCAAATTATTTTATGTTTATGCTTTTTGGAAATAGATCTTTTCTATCCCTAATCAGGCTCACAATTTTGCATTTTAGGCTCATTTTGAGCACAAAGTATTTGCTTTCTGCAAGTGTAATTCCTTAGTTTGTTTGTTTGTTTTTTTTTATTACGTTTTATACGATTGTGATGGTGGAAGTTTCAGGAATGTGTGCAAAAAAAATCCTGCAACTGTATCATGCCTTGTTATAAAGTGCACACAAACAGTAGGCTATTAGTTTGTTTTAACATGTATGGTTAGTATGTGACTACCTTGCAATAACACTGTCTGTTTTGATAATTGATTATAATAGCGCTCTGCTCTCATCCATGTTCTTCATTGCTACAGTAGTGGCACGTAGGTTCCCCCTTTATATTAGGTGGCCTTAACTACTATATACTTACATTTAAATTAATCATTTGGTACAATGCACTTATTGTGTACATGTTTTTACATTGTACTTATATTTTTAAATATGCCTATATGTAATTACATCTGTAATTAAGTTCTGTAATTACATTTATAATTACACTGTTGACCCATCCCTTACACCTTAACCCACCCTTAAACCTACCCATACCACCAAACCTGTCCCTAACCTTACCCGTATCCCACCTCAATAGCAGCGATAGTGTTTTGCAATACAGTATGAACACAATAAGTACAATGTACTTATTTTTTTGATGTAAGCACCACTAGCGTAGCCAGAAATGTTTAAGTGGGTGGGCCTACATGAAACTGGGTGGGCCAGGTGTGTAGCATATGAAAACTGCATGTCAAATTGCCAACAAAAAATACAGCACCAAGGTTCATTAGACAGTATATCTAAAGTATGCATTAACATTAGTAATTTATGTTAACATTTTTAACATTGTTAACATTTGCCTGAGCTGGTTAACAAAGATGAATAAACATGGTAACAAATGTATTGCTAATGTTAGTTAATGCATTAACTAACGTTAACTAAAGGAAGTTTATTAAAAAGCATTACCTCAGTGTGAAACAACTGGGCTTCATTGATGATTTCATAATGAAACGACTCTGTCAGTTCACGCATATCGAGGACCGCAGAAATGTGCACAGCTGCAAATTATGCAGTTTGTTGTGGCGACCAGGATCTAGCACAATGTTTATGTGTTTCTTTCCACAAAGGACGCATCTGTTTAGCGGATCAAACTGTACCTATGCTAATATGATGTTTCAAACACACTTGGTTCAGAAGTTTCCGATCGATAAATCCAGAACCCTCAGGTGGTCTGTCGGGTTTCATTTGTAGATGGTCCGGATTTATTGCTAAGACTTTTACTTTTTAAAATAATTGATCTGATTTATGTTTGCTTCACTAGGCTATTTTCAAATTTAACTTCACAAACGCGCGCATTTTACTATTATATCCTTACGTCGTAAACATAGGTCCTAAACATAACATTGTGGGTGGGACTAACAGAAACGGACGAATCATCATTTTGACAAGCGTACGATGATATGCACCTATGAAGAGGGAAAACTAAGAAACGACCTGTAATTGGCCATGAAAACAAGCATTTAATATTTTTAATAAAGTTACAGTGAAATAAGACGTTTATTAGTATCGTTTAATAAATTACATCCATTTGGAAAATTACAAACTTATGATTGGGTGGGCCACAGATGAAAGTGGGCCCACCCGTAGCTACGCGACTGGTAAGTACATAGTAGTTAAAGCCACCTAATATAAAGCGCGACCGCATGTAGCTAGTAATCAGAATAGCTCGCAGCGCCCTCTGCTGGTGAAAGTAATCGTTGTTTTGAACGTGCTGTAAAACTGGGAAATTTGCAGGGGCGGAATACCAAAGACTGGCACTCTACCCTACACTGTTAGACATTTCAAAGGGTTTTTACAGTAACTTACTGGCAACACTGTTGCCAATAAGTTACTGTAATTAAGATTTACAGTAGCAAACTGTATTTGATTTATCAGTATACTACTGTAATTCATTCATTTTAATAGATTTCATTAGATTTTATAATTTTTTATATAGAATTCATTTTATTTTTATTCTATGTAGGTACTACTGGCATTCAATTAAAACAGACACAATAATTCTTTATTTAAAACATTGCAAGTATAACACTTAAAAATACAGACTTCCAATGCTGGAACAGTGCATCTTCACCATTTCTCCTGTCTTCTGTGTCCTCTGGATTCATCCTCACAAAGAATCTTTAGGCAACAGAAACATAATGGGGAAAAAGACAAGCAGCCAAAGAATACATAGCCATCTGCAAAACCCAGGTGCTGCTCCAAAATGTGTCCACCATCTTTGCTCACCATCCACTTTGACAGAATTGTCTTCTCTGAAAAACAAGAAGCAGAAATAGCACACTTTTAAAAGGCAAACCTCATATAGAATACACAAATCTCTCAAAACCATAGTTGTTCTCTTACCATGAATGATCAGTCTCAGGGTGGCTGGCATGTCCATGTCTTTATTGATGCTTCATTGCAGTTGCCTTTAATACACAAATACAAAAAAATGCAGTAAATCTTAACTTCCATTAAAACCTATAACACACTAATTCTAAAACTAGTAACGGCAGCTAGCCATAAAACTAGTTTAACCTAGCTAACATACGCTTTTATTTTCTCAATGGGCTACTGGCCAACATTATCTACTAACACCTGAACTAAATTTCACATTAGTTAACCTAATGTTAATATAAGATAAGCGTTGCTCGTTAAAAACTATTTTAATTCGGTAACTTAATTCAATAAGCTGACGAAGGTCGTTTGAAATGACATCAGTTTACCATGGTAAAGTTCTGTAACCGCCATGTTGACGAGGAAATGTTACGAGTTAGACTGGTGTGCAAAAATCTGACACAAACACACAGACAAACGTACATATATGTTTACCTTGCTTGCTGGTCTTATTCTCTCGTAAGGTGCATCGACACACAGCGCAGATGTTCTCTGGAGCTCTTCCACTCTTGCGGGTTCATCTCCGTGAAAAACCTGCGGCGCTGCCCCGCTCGCGACTCGACAACAGAAAACAATATAGAACCCATTATATATACAGGTGCTGGTCATATAATTAGAATATCATCAAAAAGTTGATTTATTTCACTAATTCCATTCAAAAAGTGAAACTTGTATATTATATTCATTCATTACACACATACTGATATATTTCAAATGTTTATTTCTTTTAATTTTGATGATTAGAGATTACAGCTCATGAAAGTCAAAAATCAGTATCTCAAAATATTAGAATATTACTTAAGACCAATACAAAGAAAGGATTTTTAGAAATCTTGGCCAACTGAAAAGTATGAAAATGAAAAGTATGAGCATGTACAGCACTCAATACTTAGTTGGGGCTCCTTTTGCCTGAATTACTGCAGCAATGCGGCGTGGCATGGAGTCGATCAGTCTGTGGCACTGCTCAGGTGTTATGAGAGCCCAGGTTGCTCTGATAGTGGCCTTCAGCTCATCTGCATTGTTGGGTCTGGTGTCTCTCATCTTCCTCTTGACAATACCCCATAGATTCTCTATGGGGTTCAGGTCAGGCGAGTTTGCTGGCCAGTCAAGCACAGTAACACTATGGTCATTGAACCAGCTTTTGGTACCTTTTGGCAGTGTGGGCAGGTGCCAAGTTCTGCTGGAAAATGAAATCAGCATCTCCATAAAGCTTGTCAACAGAAGGAAGCATGAAGTGCTCTAAAATTTCCTGGTAGATGGCTGCATTGACTGTGGACACCAGAAAACACAGTGGACCAACACCAGCAGATGACATGGCAGCCCAAATCATCACTGACTGTGGAGACTTCACACTGGACTTCAAGCAACATGGATTCTGTGCCTCTCCACTCTTCCTTCAGACTCTGGGACCTTGATTTCCAAATGAAATGTAAAATTTACTTTCATCTGAAAAGAGGACTTTGGACCACTGAGCAACAGTCCAGTTCTTTTTCTCCACAGCCCAGTTAAGATGCTTCTGACGTTGTCTCTGGTTCAGAAGTGGCTTGGTAGCCCTTTTCCTGAAGACGTCTGAGCGTGGTGACTCTTGATGCACTGACTCCAGCTTCAGTCCACTCCTTGTGAAGCTCTCATAAGTGTTTGAATCGGCTTTGCTTGACTGTATTCTCAAGCTTGCGGTCATCCCTGTTGCTTGTGCACCTTTTCCTACCCAAATTCTTCCTTCCAGTCAACTTTGCATTTAATATGCTTTGATACAGCACTCTGTAAACAGCCACACCTTTCAGTAATGACCTACTGTGACTTACCCTCTTTGTGGAGGGCGTCAATGTTCGTCTTCTGGATCATTGCCAAGTCAGCAGTCTTCCCCATTATTGTGGTTTCAAAGAACAAGAGATACCCAGAATTTATACTGTAGGGATGGTCATTTATTCAAACTCAAATGTAAATATTCTAATATTTTGAGATACTGATTTTTGACTTTCATGAGCTGTAAGCTCTAATCATCAAAATTAAAAGAAATAAACATTTGAAATATATCAGTCTATGTGTAATGAATGAATATAATATACAAGTTTCACTTTTTGAATAGAATTAGTGAAATAAATCAACTTTTTCATGATATTCTAATTATATGACCAGCACCTGTATATACTATCTAAAGTGGATGCGGAGAGTAAACTGATGCCCCGGTATATTTCTGACGCGCAGATGTACTCCAAGCGCTCGCGCGGTTTCTGACACGAAGTACAAACGGATTTTCCAATAATTACAAGCGATGTAACACGTCCAGTGTAGTCAGTCCCAAGCTGTTGCGGCATTGTAGACACGGTGCAGGGCAAATTGTGTCGATCCAAATGTAAGAAATGAGGAAAATAAAACAACCTCAGTATAATGGCGCCAAAGAGACCGTTACAGTAGCATACAGCAATTTAAAAAAAATACAGTAAGTCTCTGTATATGGGGTCTGACGTCACAGAAAATTCCCATGATGCAAAGGGTATTACAGTTATTTACTGTAAAGGGAATTTGCAGTATTATACTGGGTGATATACAGCAAATAACTGGAAATTACAGAAATGTCTAACAGTGTATCTTACATTTATTATGTGTGTTATGTGAGAATCAAACCCATTACATTGCATGCTTCAACCATGCAACTCAAGTTGATCTGAAAGTAGTTGAATAAACTTCATGAAGGTCAGATGATGTTTTAATGCTCATATGAGCATTTGGCCTGCTGCGTTTGGATTGCCAAATGCATTTTTCAAACTAGAATGAAGGGAAAACTTTTAAGTATCATTAAAAAAAATTGTATTTTGTTTTATCAATATTGTTGCTTGAACCATGCTATTTAAGTTGAGGAAGCTTAAGAAACTTTTTCTGTTTCTGCAGTTGCTGCTTCATCTGTGTATTTGCAGTGCTGATAAACAAAGGTGAGAACAAAAACTACATTTGAGAGTTAAATTCATTCCACATAAAATGCCAGACTTTGTGTTTACATAAAGTTTCTGTGATTTCAGTGTGTCTGCAGGTCACAGTAGAGGGTGTTATTGGTGGTTCTGTTGTTCTGCCGTGTTCCTTCACCAAAGATGATTATAAACTTCAGGACATTGATGTGAGCTGGACACACAATGCTAGCATAATTCTAGTTGATATAATTCCACACAGTGCTTCACCAGTGACAAAGGATCCAAAATATGAGAACAGAACTGAAACGTTCCCTGAAGAGTATCTGAGAGGAAATTTCTCCTTCAAACTCAACAATCTTCAACACACTGATGCAGGAAAATACATCTGTTACATCTTACATTCATCTCAATATCAGACTGTACAGCTGATCATCAATGGTATGTGAAAATAGTTGATTAGTGCATGAAGTTTTTAATTTTTTAATTTTTTTATCTAAATACTGCAAGAAATTGATCCAATATTTGAAGTTCATTAGTGATATTGCAGTCTGAATGCTGCTATGAATTGTAGATCAATCTGTGTTGCCTTTATCACAGTGAGGTAATGTTTTCTGTAAAACTTTTTTTTTTCAGACTCGCTGTCCACCGAACAAGGAAACCAAGGAGAAACAGACCATGAGGGAATGGAGCCATCGCTGCCTTTGCACTTCCTTTACATTATATTACCTGTGTTACTTATATTGGTTATAATTTTCATTGTAGTATTCGTGAGAAAAAAGTGCTCAATCAGCCACGGGGCAGCCACTCGTGAGGTCTTGAGTACACAATATGAATCCGTAAAGGCTGATGGTCCTGATGAAACCGTTGGTGAATGACACAACTGTACAGCTTGGCTTTCCTGCAGCAACTGCATGAGCTTTTGCATTGCAGCTTCAGTTAGAAAAATAAATAGATGAGTAAACAAAGTATTTGTTTGAACAACAGAAAATCACTTGAATGAATGTTGTTAGCAACATTTGCACTGACAAGACAATCACCTGTAACCATGGGTTCAGTCTCTGCATTATAAGAAAAAAGTTACAATGTTAAAAATTTAAATAACTATTTTTATATTTTCCTTTATATTGTATTGTATTTATATTGTACCCTTTGTCCTTTTTTCTTTTTTTTTTTTTGTCAAGTGCTTTTAATTTACTAGTGTGTACAAGTGTGCTATTTAAATAACTGCCTTGTCTCTTGACTTTTTAAGTTAAAAAGCTGAATGTTAGCTGAATGTTTACAGCTTTCTGATGTTTTGTACTGTTACATCCTTGCCTTATGCACTGCATTTTTACTGTGATCTCGAAACAGGTACATTTTTGGCTGAAGTTATAGACACATAAGCTTGTCAATATGTTGCTGCCTTAACAATTCTATATTAGTAAACATTTGTATATTTATTTAAATGTACTTCAGTGTGCTCAGGTATATACACTGAAAATGAGGACCATTGTATTAATTTGTAAATAAGCTCTTTATGTTCAAGACCCAGTAAATTGAGTAAATAAAACTGAATCTGTCAAAGTTGTTTGGATATTTCTAATCATATGTGAATTCAGGTTGATTGGGACACTTTTAGCCATTGAAATGACTGGAAAAAGTGTTCCAATCAGCCTGAATTCATATACTTATTATTAAAACCAAATGTTTTGCATTTACATTTATTCAGAAACCTAGTTACTCTGTGTGAACTACTAGTGATCTGACTTGGAAATTTGTTTTTCTACTTTAAATAATGGTCCAGATTCCTAGTAGTGTCTGAGGAGTGACGAGGTAACACCTGAGTAGTGAGGGCTTCAGCTGGGTTTCACAAATAATTATTGTTTAATAACTTTAGCTCTAACACATAGTGTAAAAACACATGAGGCCTTTCTCATTTGTGGCACAGCATGACAAACATCCTGGTTCTTAGTGTTGCCACATCAAGCACCACTTCTTAATGGTAAATGAAAAACATCAGATAAAGACGTCATTCTTCTGAAAGTGGGGGGAAATATTCATGCATACTGTTACGACCCTTCTTTTGTTAAGCATCTAGGGACTGAGAAGGGGAACATTGGACCAATAAGACCTTAGACAAACAAAATCATGCAAACTTGTTTTATTATTAAAGCCTGACACTCGATTACACCAGACAAGAAGAAAATATATGTATATAAAAATAAAGAAAATAATTATTTACAAAAGATGACACACCAGCAGTTTTACAAGGTTGGAGAACTGGGGAGGTTAAAGGGAACCAGGATCATGCCAAAAGAAAGAAAATAACAAAACCAAAATAAATCTGACTAACCCATTTTAGTCTAATCCTAAACTAAAATAAAGAAAAATGTGAAAATAAAAACATCTTCAACGTCCAATACGTCGTAACTCAACTAACCAAAAAAAAAAAAAAAATTAAAATTAAAAATACAGAAAGTGGCACAAATCCCAGTGTGTCTGCAAGGAAATCAAACTAAATGTGCATCATGTCACGTGACATAACCTACCTACCCCTTTACCTCCATCCAGTTTTAACACATCTTTGAAAAATATTTTATTTAAGGCTTTCAAATGTCACGGATAAGGAGTTTCGGGCCAGCCAAGTAAGATATGGCAATCAAAGCACATCACAAACTAAACCAAACAAACAAAACACAATCCAAAATGCCACTGCAATATTCATCTTTAATGAGCCGAAACGAACGCACATCATACCTCTGTTCAAGACATTATTGTTTGCCTACAAAACCACCTCTGGCTCTGCACCCCTTCACCTAAATTCAGTTCTTCAGACCTATGTGCCAGCTTGCGTTCTGCAAGTGAACGTCGCTTTATTGTGCCATCCCAAAGAGGAACAAAACTTCGTGAAAAACTAACACTAGCTTTCTTTTTTCTATTCTATCTACTTGTTTCTTAAAAAAAAAAAAAAAAAAAAAAAAAAAAACACTAGGTTTCAAACAAACAAACAAACAAACAAAGCACTTGCTTCTATTGTCCACATTTGTAAGTCACTTTGGATAAAAGTGCCAGCTGCTCTAATACACCGGCGTTTCCCTTATATGGCACTGTTGGACGTCAATCAGCGAGCGCGATGGAAGAACAGCCCCCTTCCGTCATCTCACCCAACCAGCTCGTCCCGAGAATCAGTGGCGTGCACAGACCTCCAGAGGGGCAGGGGCAAAATGTGTGTGTGTGGGGGGGTTGTATGGGTTTGGTCCCCCTCAGCTAGGGGTGGGCGATATGGCAAAAATAGCACAATTTTTTTTTTTTAGAAATATCACGATTCACAATATTATCACAATTCTTTGTCATGTTGGATTTTCTATTTTGCAAGCTGTTTGAGCAGTACAGCCAAACTAATTTCCCTATTATAAAGACAAAGCCTTTCAAGGTAACAAAATATAAAAAAGTATGGCGGATATTTAGGCCAAAGTGGGTGAAGATAAAAATCGTTGTTATTATTTTATCTTTGTTATAAAAAAATGAGAGCAAAGATACACATTACAAATATACATATACAAATAAAATAAACAGTGTTTTATTTTCAGGTAGTCTACAATAGGTGTATTTAGTAGGAGCATTCAAGAAACTGAATGAACAAATATAAAAATAAAACACTATATAGATTGATTCCTATTAAAGCAACTGTATTAAAGTTTTTCAGTCAAGAGTAGTGAATGATTTTTCTTTGTGTTTGGTGTTTTATTAACATTAAAGGAATAATTCACCCCAAAATTAAAATAGGATAGTGTTTGATTTTTATACCTTAATTTACTCACTCAAAAGTTGTTTTAAACCTGAACGAGTTTCTTCTGCTGAAAATAAATGCTATTTTGAAGAATGTGGAAAACCAAACAGTTGCTGGTCTACAGTGACTTCCATAGTATTTTTTTCCTACTGTTAAAGTCAATGTGGACCAGCAACAGTTTGGTTACCCACATTCTTCAAAATATCTTCTTTTGTGTTCAGCACAACAAAGAAATTAATACAGGTTTGGGACAACATGTGAGTGAGTAAATAATGACAGAATTACAATTTTAGGGTGAACTATCCCTTCAATTACAGTCGGCAGCATGTTTAGTACTGTCCCTTTAAGACCTGCACGCATCTAATATACAGAGGCACGCATGCATTTCTCTCAGCTGTTTACCTTCATTTTAGACATAACCAACTGAGTCTATACATAAACCTGGTGTGTTTTGACAGTATTAGCACAAAACATAACTTAGTTCAGTAATCAGGCGCTGTTTGACGGGCTTTTTAGAGCATGCGCTTTGGGTGTATGTGCTCAGAAAAGGCGCTGGTCAGAACAGCACACTGAGTGAAACATTTAACCATTAAGTCTTTGAAGCAGATGCAGATAATGTACTTTT
The DNA here is from genome assembly GCF_012432095.1 of Onychostoma macrolepis. Lineage (NCBI taxonomy): Eukaryota > Metazoa > Chordata > Actinopteri > Cypriniformes > Cyprinidae > Onychostoma > Onychostoma macrolepis. The sequence continues at coordinate 25,581,697 of NC_081176.1, read as the reverse complement.
GGTGACTGCGAATAAGTGCAGTGTCCCGTGAGAGTAACTCTACCGCTGAGTTAACACTGAATGTATGTGGCGTTGTACAGTATATAGAGACTGCGGCGCCAGAACTGCAGCTGATAGGATGCGCGCTGAAGTACCATACTACGATATTTCTTCAAAAAAGCAAATCGTGGAGACATTTTTATAGTCCACGATCAAAAATCGTCATATCGAACAGCACTAATCTCGGCAGAAATCGCAGTAATAAATTAATGTTTTTGTAATATATATAAATTGTAATATAATCATTCTTAACACAGTGTTCCAAATGGTTAGAAACATGGTGTGATGATAAAAGATAGAGTCATTATGTAGATATTTAGCATTTATGAATACAATAAAGACAGCAGGTTATTTTGGTGCTAGTTTTAATCGCAAATGTGTGTTTAGAGAAGACAACATAACCTAACCCTTTAATCGCCGATGGACCACATTTTCTACCCCCTCTATTTCTATTCTATTCTATTCTATTCTATTCTATTCTATTCTATTGACTGAATGGCTAGATGACAGAGACCAGTGGTGCACAATTACATGTAATGACCAATTATATATAAGACTCATTTATTAGATTTTGCACTGTTGTGTTGAAGATGGATGAGGCTAAATTCAAAGCACTGACAGACTTTAAAAGATTTGGAAAGATACCTCAGGGTCTTTCCAGACATGACAAATTCATATTTCTAAGAAGAGCTAAAAGCTTCATTTTTGAAAGTAAGTAATGTAAAATGTACATCTGGATTTAGTGGCTTCACTGGTTGTTCATAATGATTTGTATACTTTTTAGATGAAGCTTTGTATTATATTAAAAAAAGAAAGTACTTTGGCAAAAGTGGTCAGCAAGGAAAAAGTGCCCAAGAAATTTTGAAGAGCTCCACAGCAGCCCAATAGGTGCTCACTGTGGCATTCAAAACCCTGAATGCCATAAGCAAGCGCTTTTATTGGCCTGGTATGTCTGTGGACATAAAAAATGGGTGAGTTTAATATGTGAATCCTTCGTCATGTTTTCATACATCTATTATTCCATCAAAACTGATTTTGATCATATATTTTAGGTCAAACACTGTGCTGCTTGTCAAAAAAAGCAATGTTCTCTTAAGAACTCAACAGAATATACCCCTATCATGGTAATTCATGTTTTTATGAAAAACACAAGGAATATTTTTGTTACAGCAATTTTATATATTAAACATGAATGTTTATTAGGTGGCACAGCCTTGGGATATTGTGGGGATGGATTTAGTGGGAAAGCTCGAACCAACGAAAGAAGGCTACCAGTACATCTGTGTTTTTTGCCCCCCCTCCCTCCACATACACATTTGTACATAAAACTTAACACCAAATCATTTGATGTCTTTAATTTATTCAGCATTATAACTTCATTTCTTTATAGAAGTAACTGTGCAAATTAATATGTGGTATGTTACTTTAGCTACTTAAATCATGTGAAATGATTTTCGCTAACTAAGTACTACAATCTGTTATTTATCAGCTGAACAAGCAAAACTAAATATTGTATCAGATCTTTATGCCACCTTAGATATTTGTGTACAAGTTATCAAACAAAACTTTAAAAGACCCTGGAAAGGGTTTATAGCACATGTTAATGGTATATCCTAATGACAGGCAGGCAAATCAGTTGCTGTAATCATGAAATCAAACATAACATATACAATCTACAAACTATTGTGCTCAGATAAACAAAACTTCAAAAGCTAAAAAAAAATAGCTAAATGAGCTAGATCGCCACTGTCGCTGAAACATAATTACATTACGTAAAACTTTCTGTGCGGTGATGATCCTAGAGTGCACTGATATTTTCAGTGGCGCTTTAACGCGAAACAGGAAACTCATGAATATTCATGTATGCTCCGCCCAGCGTCACCGAAAATCTCAGACACCGAATATTTCAGAACACCGGACCGCAAGGGCACTTTACCGTCGGACCTCAAAGGGGCAGGGGCACCAGCTGGAGGGGCGCCACTGAGCGCACGGACTGCAAGAGAGGGGCGTGACTGGAAGTTGTCCAAATCACACAGAACCACGCGAGATGTCAAAACGAGAAAAACCTGAAATTATTCGTATACATTTTAAAATCTTGCTAAATATAAAGCTTTCAAGAAAACAAAAACAAAACACCATTTAGATTGTTTTTTGAGCCTTTTGAATTACAGGGACACAGGAAGTGTCCATAAACCATCTTTACATTACCATGTCATTTGTCATTATATACATTTTTGTTCTCATAAACCACCTAAACCAGCACACACACATAATATCGGTATATAAGCATGTACTGTCCATAATAACAATCATAACAAACTGATAACAATCATCCCGAGTCTCTCCTCTCATCAGATTGAGAATATTACAATCTCTTTGTTTGTCTGTCTGACAGTTTGTCAGAATAAAATTGAGAGAGAGAAAGTGTCTATGAAGCTGATCTTACTGAATTGAACAAAGATATGAAAACAAACAAAAAACTCTCGTTGTCAGCTGTTTGTTTTCTACGGAGCCCCGCACATGACATGCAATAAAAAAATAATAAATTGTGCACACGATTACTATTTTGTTCCCTCCATTTATAAAGCGTGTGCACGATTTAGCCTACTATTATGTTCCTGCATGGCCCCATAGTTTTCAGACTGTATGTCCCTGTTGTTTTTAGTTCTCTCTATTTCAGTTTCTCTGAGTCACATCTGAGGATATGTATTATTGGACGTTCTGCATTCTTGTAAAACCAGATGACTGCCAGACGTGGGAGACACAATTCAGAAAACTTCACATTGTAAAGAGCCAGAATGTACGGAGATAACTTTTGCCTGTCTCTGTGTGTAATATATCTTATATTTTGTTAATTCTCAAAGGGAGCTCGATGCACTCAAACTCAAAAGAATCTGCTGTCATTTGTTTTTCACTAAACATGATCTCTCTCACAAGCCCATCTGACAGCTAACCAGTTGAAAAAGAAAATGTAGGTATCTTTACATATGTTTTTTGTTGTTGTTGTTGTTGTTTGTTTGTTGAACTGCATCTGTTGGTGTTGTTAATATCAAGTAAAATTTGAAAGGCATTTAATGGAAAATCCAGATTATTCACTTGATTTCTGTTCTCTCTTTTGGTTTCTTTGCAGCTCGTGAATGAGGATGTTACTGGAGGTTCTGCATTCTTGTGCTACTCTTAAAAGAAAAGACACACTGAAGTCAAGACACAAAATCTATTAAGACTCCATGACAGCAAGAACACAGAAAACATCATTCAGAGAAATGATTCACTTGAGGATCCAGAATACAATGTTTTATGAAAGGAAGCTCAACTCACACACTCATGTAAGTAACTGATTAAATTTACGAATCATTTCTGAAATCCGTTTTATTTCACCAGTATGAAAACATGTAAGGATGCCTGCTACCTGCTGAAAAGATCCATCTGTAACTGATGGAGCCAGAGATTGATTATGCTGGTCAGAAGAGAGAAAAATGTCAAATTTCCTTAGCTGTTGTATTAGAAACTCCCACACAGCACTATTAACTATTTTTGTTTTCTGAAATTTAATTCCAAAGTAATTTAATAAAAATAAAAATATAGTGAAAGTATAGTATACTACATTTATATATGTGTTATAAATGTACATTAATTTAAAATAAAAACAAGCTTTTTGTTGAACTGAAGTCCAGACGACTGAGACAGTGACTGACGGCAGAGACATGTTCAGTATTTCTAACGGTGAAGATTGAGTAGAAGATCAAGAGTACAAGTGAAACACTTGTGAAAGTCAACTTCTGTCTCAGCTGTCTTGGATAAACTAAAGTAAATTTAAGTACGATTAACAAATATCTGGTGCGTGTTTAATATCGTCCACATGGTAGTGTTGACATCATTACGTCTGATTTCACCCGTAGCACGCATGGCGTACTGAAGTGGAAGAGTTGCGATACTCTTCATTGTTTGAAAAATAAGTATTTAATCGTAATTTCAGACATATTTATATCAAAATATTTAAACAAAACATATTAATATTATTGGGGAACCATGATGATCAGGTATGTTTGATGAATTCTGAATGAAATGCTATTTAGACAAACACACCTCAACGAGTTATCGAGGGCCTGGTTAGCGTGCTTGTCCGGCCTGTAGTGTTTGTTTTTCTTTTCTTTCAAATGCTTAATTTAAACTAGAATTAAGAGGGAAATCTTTTAAGCATCATTAATACATTATTAATTTATCATTAATCAACAATCAAGAGATTAATGTTCAGGCAAATAGCTACAATTGTTATTTTGTCTTTAGCAGTTAGCAACAGCAGTGTATCATCTTGAATCTGATTGCTTGTGCAGGTTTATTTGATTGTGATTTGATTTGTCTAGTCTTATGGTCTGTTCAAGGTATTTAATGTTTTGTCTGTAGGGTAAGATGGGTGTTTTACAGCATTTCGTTGTAAACTGGTGTATTGTCACAATTTAGTTAAAGATAGAGACATAAAATGACAGAATCTTGTGAAAGTGATAGCCACCACAAAGTCAGACTTACTTTGAGATCATTCTGGGGTTAAATACAGATTTAAAACCATAACAAGAAATAGTTTAGTAGCCATACTGTTTTTGAAATCAAATCATTGCATAATTATGACAGGAAACACCGGCATCTCACAATGCTTGGAAAAAACAGTTAATCTTTAAAAAAATAAAGCACATGCATAAACCAAACAGTTATTGAAAAAGCATGTGTCCTATTCTGTATCTCATATTTTAGAGCAGTCACTGCAATTTATCAAAGAAATCATTTAAATCTGTATGTGGGTGGGTGTGTGTGAAAAAAAAAAAATATATATATATATATATATATATAATATCAGATGTAACCCCCTTTGTAATCGCTAACATTTTCATAAGTAACTGTAATATAATTACTCCTTTTTTATTTTTTTTTTGGTAACTGTAACTGATTACAATTACATTTATTTTGTAATTAAATTATGTAATTTAGTTACATGTAACTAGTTACTCCCCAACACTGCATATAAGGATGCTATAGCTACCTGCTGAAAACATCTGTCTATAACTAATGGATACAGAGTTTGAGTATGTTGGTCAGAAGAGAGGAAAATGTCAAATTTGCCATCATTTCCTCAGCTATTGTATTAGAAACAATGAAACCATAATAAAAAATGAAAACATAAAAACATCGCTATATGTACAATGCTAATAACTGTGGAAACAGATCATGACAGTCTGTGAAAACAGTCCATAAATTTACAGTGAAACTGGCACAATATTTTGTAGTTTTACAAATGAAGATGAGAAACAAAACTTATTTTTATTTAGTAATTTGCCATTATCATTAGCATTTAGCATTGTCATCTGGTGTGCTATATTTGTATTATCTTATCTTATTTGTGTTATGTTGAAATAAAACCCCGTTGAGTCACAGTATTTAACAGGATCTTGTGTCTTTCTGTTCCTACAGCTGCAGCTTCATCTGTGTATTTGCAGTGCTGATAGATAAAGGTAAGGATCTGAACAACACACTTAAAAGTGCAGTAAGTGATTTCTGAGAAGCACTGCTGATACTTGTAATGACTTAAACAAACACACCCCTCCCTTCACTGTACTGCCCCTAAATTCATGAACATGCAGCACAAACATAGCCTGCGTCCCAATGTGCATACTATCCATCCTAAATTATATGTGGTAGTAGTAATTTTCAATACTATTTAGGGTGGATAGTATGCACATTGGGATGCAGGGATAGTTTTCATTAACACGTGTTCAGCTTTTGCCTGATTGTAACCTCTCTTTTTCCAGTGATATTCATCTGACTGTTTTCTCTTTGGTAATGTCTCAGCCGTCTCTCGTTCTACAAATCTCACATTTATTCAGATTCTCTCTCCTCTCCGTCATGAATGTAAACACCCGTTATTGCTGATTGGCTGCAAGAGTGTGGTGGTGCAAACAATATTTTTTTCAGACGCACAGAGCAGACAGATGGAAAATATTCTCAAAATTGTTTGTTTTGGTGTTGATTGCATTTATCAGTAGTGTTTCTCAGAAATCACTGGCTGCACTTACTATAAATTCATGCCACAGACTTTCTTTTCTAAAGCTTTTCTCATTTCAGTGAGTCTGCAGGTCACAGTAGAGGCTGTTATCGGTGGTTCTGTTGTCCTGCCGTGTTCTTCAGCTGAACATGATCTTAAACTTCAAGACATTGATGTGTTTTGGAGACACAATGGCAGCAAGATTGTGTTTGATATAATCAAGGGTGAAGATTCACTAGAGAATCAGGGCCAATGGTACAAGAACAGAGCTGAAACTTTCCCTGAAGAGTATGTGAGAGGAAACTTCTCCATCAAACTCTCTGGTCTCACTCACGCTGATGCTGGAAAATACATCTGCCTCATCACCCCCTCAGATGAACAGGAGACAGTAGAGCTGATCATCAACGGTGAGTGAAAACAGCTGCATGATGTTTTTAATCTAAAGTTTTATGCTTTAAAATCTAAATAGACTAAATGATTGATCCAATATTAGCTCACAAGTGATGTTTCAGTCTGAAAGCTGCTGTATATAAATGATATGGATCTGTTGTCTTCATCACAGTGCAGTAATATTGTTTTCTCTCAGACTTTTTGGTTGCAGAAACAACAACAGAAAAAGGAAACAAATCCACTGATCAAGAAACCAGACCAGACCGTGTCGAGAAATCGTGGCTTTGGATCCTGGTTGTCATTCTTTTAACCATAATACTGGGTTTACTTTTCTTTCTAATTATCTTTAGAAAAAAGAAAAAAGCAAGCTGCTTTATGTCATGTGAACATGGCCTGGGTTCAGACGCTCATGAGGTTGTGAGCCCTGTCCCATGTTATAAATCAGTAACTGCTGATGATCGTGATGAAGTAGCAGATGTGCAGCTTGGCGCACTGACAGCAATTACATGAGCTTTCGCGCTAAACAAGGAGAAAAAAGGAAACGGGAACATTTTTAGCTGAGGTTAAAGGAAAATGAGGCTGTCAATATGATGCTGCCTTAACAGTTCTGTACTGCAAGTGTTATATATGTATATATGTTAATATGTAGTGAACATATTCATACTGAAAATGTATTATTTTGTTCAAATCTGCTTCAGTATTCTCAAGTATTTACAGAGTATTGTGTTTCATTGTATACTGATTGTATACTTTAAGACCCAATAAAATGTTTAAATGTAATGGCACCTGTCAGTGTTTTATTTTTTTTTTTTTACACTTTTTACTAAAATTGTATTACATTTAATAATTTAGTAGACATTTTCTGTTTCTGCCACGGGACTCGCATCACGAGGCAACTAGGAATCACTCAAGCTTCAATCCTGATCTGACCCTCACGAAGACCTGAGAAGAGATGATGCCGACCCCCCAGAGGTCCTCAGATGATGCCAAACCTCTGACAACATACAAAAATACCAAATTTTGCTGTAAGTTTAATCGCAACCTATAATCCTTGCAGTTAATAGAGTTCACCGTCTTTTTGATTACATGTAATTGAATACATTCACTCTACCACTAATAACACTCCTAATTATAATATATGTACAAACTTTTTTTAAATTTTTTAAATTTTATTTTTTTGTAAAGCTGCTTTGCAAGGATTTGTATTGTGTAAAGCGCTATACAAATAAACTTGAATTGAATTGAACAATTCTATGCAAAGCAACATTTCTCATAAATATCTCTGTAAAACAATTCCATTATGCTTACTTCTTTTTCTTTTTCGCAAGGTTTCTGGTAAACCAAAAAAAAAAACACTGAAACAAACTATTGTTTATTCTCAACAATCATATTACAATGTGGAAGTTAAAAAGAATTGATAATGACAACACCTTTATTGACATTTTGAAAACAACAAAATATGTTGTGCAAAATATGCAGAATGCAGTTTAACAGGTTATAATGAACTCAAAACAGAAATCTGTCATATGTAGTATAAACAGATTATTAAAAAAATAATAATAATAAAACAACAACAAAACTATTTAGTTTGAGTTAACAACTCTCTGTTCATATGAACTTGAGGCCAGTATTGCCTCCCAGAGCTGTTTCAAGGTATACTGCCGTCCACCCCTCATAGATCTTCCTTTTAAGGATGTCACAGGTTCTCAATAGGATTGCAGCACTGGATTGTACATTGTCCTGCATGAACATCATCGTCTTTCAGAAGGCACAATTCTTCTTATTACACCATATCAGAAAATGGCCAGTTATGAACTCTACATATCTAGCAGAGATCATTTTGACACCCTCAGAGACTCTAATGGTGCTTTTCCACTGCATGGTACGGTTCAGTACGGCAGACAACATGCAGACATATGGTGAGGCTTCGTGTCCTGTTTTGACATTACACTAAATGTGACCCTCTCTGTGAAATCCAGGCTAAAGTCTTGTTATCTCTAATTATGAGATAACAAGCATCAAAGTTGGATTTCAACCATTAATTTCGCTATAATTTCAATCTTTGACATGGCCTTACTCAGTCATTATTAAAGATATGAAGGTTAAACTTCCACACAATGTTCTTGACCTTATGAAGGATGATTTTTTTTTGTTGTAGAAAACAGTAAATCACAAAAAAAGGACTTTAGCTGGGTTTTCACACAGAGGGTCACAAATATATGAGGGGGCCCCTACTTTCACGGAACATAAAATTAAGGTCTCCTGTCTGCTTTTGGGTGGCGGGCTGGAGACACAGCCAAAAAAGGTAAAATGGCAATGTATGAAATGTTTTGAACACGCCTAGAGAAAAACTGTATAAAAAGAGCGTACGGACATAGATTCGATAGATTACTCTGCAGAGTTCTCTCGGCTTCATTGTCTTCGATAAATAAAGCCTATCTTCTGGCATCAAAACTCCCAAGACTTCAAGAGTGATTCATCATAGAAAAGGTGGAGGCCACCACAACATTTCATCTCACTTCCCAATATCCCTGCCCAAATCATCACTCGCTTCCTCTTTGCTGACCTTTCAGTGTTACTTCTTGTTCACATGACTGTCACAAGGTTTCCTATAGGCCTATAGTCACGGTGGAGAAAGCTGTAATCTGCATTTGGTTTTTAGTCACATGGTCAAGGAAGGGATAAAAAAAGATTGTCACTGTTGCTCTGTTTTTTCTTTGCTGGGGCCCTCTTCTCGAGTCTCTCTTTCTCTCTTTCTCTCTCTCTCTCTCTCTCTCTTTTAATTCAACATTAACATTAAAGTGCTACCTATTGCAATACAATATAGTCACTCAATAGCAATGTTATCCAACCATCTTTTCACTTGTGACAGTGTTTATATCTCCAATGGTGCCACAGTAACTCCACGCTTTAGTGAATGTAAAACACTGGCATCAGCTGACACGCAAACTAAACACGTATCTATGTATTTAATAACCTGATCACTATCAGAACAGGATTCAGTGTCATTATGTACATATACTACAGAAACACAATACAACAATGAGATAATGCATGCAATACAAATGTTTTGATTTTGCATGGAAGGTATTTCTTGGAAGAATAGTGCTTTATGTTAAATAATGTTATCGGTGGTTTTCTTAGCCAAGCAAATCGTATTAGATATGTTCCCTCTTACATGCTTCTGGTTTAAAAAAAAAAAAATAAAAACTTAATTGAAGACTCAGAATATACAGTTTATTTAAAAGTTTATTTTGAACAGTATCTCTAGGTATTTGCCTAATTTAGATGTAGAAGAATATCACATACAGCCTACATAAAGCAGGAAGCTTGTTTCCTCATGAGGACGAACAACAGATTTTGGATATTGCCATCTTTGTGGGGACATTTTGTCCCCATAATGTAGGGTATACCTGAAACAAACAAACAAACAAACAAACACACACACACTGTCCATATCAGCCTATATAATACAAAAACACAATACAATGCTGTAATACATACAATACAAAAGGCTTGCATTCATGTTATTTCTTGGATGAATAATAAGTTAAACTGAAGGCAGATATTAGCATTAGCATAACATGATAACTGAATGAAAAGAAACGAGCAACACACAACCCTTGTTTGCTCAGCAGTAATGTCTGAAAGGGGGATTCATGACAAGGCTGCATGTTTGGGATCTGCATGAAAGAGGATGCAGCTGGAATTTCTGCATTATTTTCATATTCTTACATTGACCACAAACAAAACCAATGACGAGACAGTGTTTTCACATCAAACCAGATACTCACTCGCTCTTCTGCCCCAAATAAATCATTTTTATTATCTATTTTTATATCCATCTATAATTTATAAACAGCCTCATTGAGACTAGAGCATTACTAGTGAACATAAAAAAAAAGTATTAAAAACTATTAAAAACTTCATTTATTAATCTTTCACACACTAGTGAACATAAAAAAGTAAATTAATACCTCAAGCATCCTTCGTAAAGCAGCCCTTAATTTGCTTCAGTTATGACTTTCATCAGGTAAATGTCTGGGTTCAAAAGTTCACCATCAACTCTGAGGAAGCATGTTGAGGTAGCAAAGTTGTGTTTCCCCCCAAAAAAGTTGATTAATTATTCTTTGTTTTTATAGAGCCATTAGCTGTGTAATATATTGGCTGAATGCACAAGATTGAGTGCAAATAAAATCAGTGATGAAAATTTAAATATAATTAATATTTTTGTGGGAATTATTATTATTTTTTTTAATTAAATGTTACAAATCTCCAAAAAAAAAAAAAAGTGTTTAAATGAACATTGTATGTTTACTTAATTGTAATTCATGTTGTGATGTTGTTACCAGGTAGTGGATAAGTTGTATTAATAATATGTCATTATATGACGCATTGAGTAGGAATTTGGGCTCTCGGTTATTTTTTTTAAAAATCTTAATAATTACATGATTTGCTCATTAATTCATATAATTAGTTGCAAATAATTATGTAGCAATATTTGCTGAGAAAATGCCCAAATACAAATGCCCCAAATAAACAATTAAAATATTAATTATCCTTTTAGACAGTGACGTAGACGACACAAAAAAGTGGCCTTTCAAAACGTTAATGTTGAATGTTTTAATTCTATGACTCTCTTCATTAATTCAGCCCATTCTTGCTTTCTGTCTGGAATATGTTTCTAACCTCTGCATCACATTGTTATTAAGTGATATTTCACCCAAAAAATAAGATTCTCATGTCGTCCCACATGTTCATGACTTTCTTTCTTCAGATGAACACAAGCAAAGATTTTTAGTCCGTGTAATGCAAGGGGACAGGACCACTATAGAAACAACACAAAGTGAACACGACAATCAAGTTAAAAATATTAGTATTTGTAATTTTCTTACATATGCCTACTGTTTCACTTAAGAAGACACTGATTCATTAACAGGGGTTGCATGCGTTACTGTCATATTCACTTTGTGTTTTTGAAGTAAGATGATTTAGTTTAGATGATTTAGATCTTAGTTTGTGTCCATCTGATGAATAAAAGTAAAATAATAAAATTATATATATATATATATATATATGGGATGGCATGAGGGTGGAAAGGATGGAGTTTCCTTTTAATTCCTTTCCCTGCAATTTTTGTGTGTGTGTGTGTGTGTGTGTTCCACTGTGCTGCATTTCAATTGTTATCGCTGCACTAGATGTGTGTTTGACCTGTAGCATTGCATTTTATTTCGTTTTCTCCCTTTAACCATGCTTCTGTATGTCTTTCAGAAAAAAAAAAAAAGTACTTCTACTTTTTTAATACTTGAGTACAATTTAAAGTTGTACTTTTTTACTTTTACTCAAGTATGTTTTTGGTCAGATACTTGTACTTTTAATTGAAAAATTTTCACTGAGTATCTTTACTTTCCCTTGAGTAAAATTTTTGAGTACTTTTTACACCTCTGCATATAATGCCATCAGGTTCCAGCTCTGAAAACTGAATCTGTGGTTAAGAACCAGCCTGATGAGAACAGACTCCAAAAACAATCTGAACACATGATAACACACGACAAAAACACACACAATACAAAAGACTCAGCTCGTGCTCAAAAGGCATTTCCTGTATAAACAATACATGAAATAATGATTAACATGATCATAATCTGAAAGAATATTTGTTTATAGTAGGAACCTGCTGAAAAAGACTAGACCAATGAGTTGACCGAGCCTTTTTAATTATTTTTATACTGGTACTTCGTTTACTTGACTTGACTTGACTTGACTTAGTCACTGACTATTATCTTTCTCGTAATTCTGGATGATCAAGGAAATGTTGGTTAACTTGGTTATTATATCATAGTTAATCTATTTGTTTATCATGAATGACCTGCAGAGAGCAGCAGAGGAGCACCGATACAAACAGAATAGATTTTCAAGTGTCTAAAAATATCACGTTAACAGTGTTTACAGTCATTTGATCTGTCAGTGTAATGAAAATAAGCAGCATCCATATGCAGAGTTTATTAATCAATATCAAACGAGCAGAAGCAGCTGCTGTGCTGAATATTGCTCCTTGTGTCAGTAGTAGGCTATACATTTATACAAAGCATCAATAAAAAACACTGATATTAACAAAAGTGAAAGAAGGTTTGTAGCTTTGTCATAATTGTTTTGATTATAAGCTACTGTATTTGAAAATAATATTTATCTCACACACAAAAAAGGTTGAGGTTTATAAACTAACAGTGGACATTAATATTCAAAGGCTGTTTAATGGGATGTTTTGCTTTGAACATCATTTTGATCTTTCCTTGTTTTTTTACCTTTAGACTAAAAATATGTAATACGATCAAACTTTCTTTTAGAATTATAAATGAAAGAACATGTGACACAAAACATGTAATGATTATTTAAACACTATTTTAATTGTTGCACATTCACAGAAATATAAACTTCAGTCTCAAGTAAGAAGTTGCTTTACATGTTAAATATGTATATCTACAAACAATCAGCATCATATCATGAAGTACGCAGTGTTTATACTGCAATGCTGCTGTTTCTATTCGAGCTTCATAAACTGAGATACAAGTATAAATGTTTTATAAAACCTTCACTCGAGACAAAGGTGACAGACGCCGTCAAACGATCAACTGATCAAACCAGAGCAACACATTTCTGGTTTTGGTTTAACACTTCAGTTCAGTTTATCTGTGACCTTATTCAATTTCCGCACCTGAACAAAACTGAAAAACATAAAGCATTGTTTAATTTGTGTCTTTGTTCCGTTTCATTATTTGTGCTTTTGCTTGTAATTTGTATATTTGTTCTTTTTCTTCTGAACACAAAATTATAAACAGCAAAAATATGTTTTAACATCAAAACAGTTAGCAAAACAAAGTAATATGAAGGAGAAGTATATTGGATGTTCAGAATAACTGTTTTTCTTACAAATAAATAAATAAATAAAAATATTTCCCACAAAAAAGCATTTTTTCCCTTTATTAACAAATAGCAACATTCAACATATAATAGTAAGACTTAGCCATTAATATTAAACATCTAGCAGCCTTTGACCTCTTTAATTTATTGTTAATTTATTGTTACATACAAAAAACATTTTAAAGGGTAAATGCAAATGAACTTGATCAAAAAAAATAAATAAATAAATATAAAAAAAACCATCAGACTTGTTAACTAAAGTAATATTTACCAATTAGTCTGACAATGATGCTTAATGCGTAGCCGATCTGTTTAAACTCCAAAACTGTATTTTCTCTGGCTGCTAATGCTGGAAATATTAAATGTTATTCAGATATTCAATATTTAGTTTAATAGTTTGTGTACGCAAGTCATCAAGTTTTATTTCTAAACAATGTTCTAAATAATATTTTTTACTGGAAAAGTGTGACAACTAGCCCCAGTTTTCCCCAATACTCTTGATTTTGTAAAACTATTTATTCTTCAGAAAAATCCACATCATATCCAAGAACATGTCATATAATTATACACAGATGCTGTTGACTTGATGACTATTTTTATTGAAAAGTCCCCTCGGCGCACTGAAAGAGTAATGAAGAAAACAATTAGCAGTTCAGCTGCACTTAACTAAAATTAACCCGAAAAACAAAAACAAAAAAACAATTCACTGTTTATTTCCAACCGGCTTCAGCTCACCTGCCGGGAAGTTTCAAGCAGTCTTGAGGAGCTTGATCGGCTGCTTCAGGTGTGTTTGATTAGGGTTGTTGCTGAACTCTTCAGGATAGTGGGTCCCCAGGAACAGGGTTGAAGACCTCTGGGGCCTGTACTATGATGGTAGTTGAACAAATTCAGAGTTATAGGATAAATTTTGAGTTGACTAAACCAAACCACTCCAATCTGGCTTTGTTGGTACCATGAAGCTGATCATCAACTTTCTCTGTCAACTCAGGCTTGATCCTGAGTTAATGGAGCGCGTGCACATGAATGTTTGACATCAGCAGCAGACAGCCAATCACAACACAGAGCAAGTGTGATTCACTTCTCGCGAGAGAGCCAGCGAGATTCAAAACTCTTTTGTTAAAGGTTAAGATATTAAAGAATATGAGGAATTTAAACACATTTGCACATCAGTGCAGTCACAAGTGAAACTTGTGAAGTTAGTTTATATAGTTGATAATATAAAGCGATAGAGACTCAAACACGTAAGGTCACATGTAGCCATTTTTAAAGTGTTATCTATTTATTCTACCACTTATTTATATTACATATGATCTGTTTATATTAATATTCATTTAAAATAAATGCTTTATAATAATTATTCAATTAAAAGTGCTTGTGTGTTATGGAGTAATAATAATATAAATCATATTATAATTATATAAATCATATGTAAATTGTAATTATCATTAACGCCAGACAATTTTGTTGTGTGTGTATATATATATATATATATACAGTATATATAAGGTACTTCATAGTGAGCTTTAATTTGTAGGAAGAGAGACTGGGGGAGTGACTTTTTTGTGTCAGACATGTGTCACTTTGCTCACATCTGATTGGTCCAATTTCAGTTTGAGCTCTCTAACCCAGAACATAACCTGCCCCGGAGCAGGTTAGCTGTGCAGTGTAAGTTACTATGGCAATGAATGCTGCTAAAAGCCAAGCCACTTTCATGGTATCTAAAACCCAGGATTGGTGCAAATTAAACTGAAACTTACCTGGCTAGCCAGCTAAACCGGCTTCATGCTACAGGCCCCTGGTGTATAGTAAGCTACAGGCTACCAACTTTTCTTTATATTAATAATTAAAATAATTTAATTTACGACCAGTTCAATAATTTTGAACTAATCATGGTGACATTAAAGGGATAGTTTACCCAAAAATGAAAACTCACCCTCATGTCGTTCCAAACCTGTAAGACCTTCGTTCATCTTCAGAACATAAATTAAGATATTTTTGATGAATAAAGAGAGCTCTCTGACCCTCCATAGACAGCAATACAACTGACACATTCAAGGTCCAGAAATGAAGCACAGAGATCGTTAAAATAGTCCTTGTGACATCAGTGGTTCAACCGTAATTTTATGAAGCTATGAGAATACGTTTTGTGCTCAAAGAAAACAAAAATAACAACTTTATTTAATAATTTGTCTCCTCCGCGTCACCCTGTATCACCATTTTGGAGAGTATGCACGAGAGTGAATAATTAATGACAGAATTTTCATTTTTGGGTAAACTATCCTTATAAGGACTAACAATAAACATTTTATTGTTTTAACAAATATCATGTTCAAAAAAAAATAAAAATAAATTAAAAAAAATTACATGCTGAATTGTTCTTTGTATTATACATTTTTGATTAAAATGTATATGTGTACATTTTAAATTTTACCATAATTATAAGTCAATTAAAGAAAATGTTAAAGGCCTGTTCACCCACAAATTAAAGTTTGCTGTTAATTTATTCACCCTCGGGTCATCCAAGATGTAGGTGGCTTTTCTTCTTCAGTAGAACAGTAAAGGAGATTTTTAGCAGACATACTGCACTGCTGCTCTTTTTCCATTGGTGGTTAAGACTGTGAGAACTTTATTAAAATAAAGATATTAACTCTGAACTCGTTTCACAGTTAAACCTCCACTCTAGACAAAGGTGAGAGTCGTCGGTTGTCAAGTGTCAAAGCCAGTGGAACATGTGTCTGGTTTTGGTTTAGCACTTCAGCAGCTGAGTTTAGTTACTGTGTAGTGTTTTTATTTTTTATATTATTATTATTATTATTATTATTATTGTTGTTAATTATATAGGTTTAAAGGTTTTACACAGTCATAAACTCCAAATTCTTCAATATTGACATTATTTAATATGTTGAAAATATTTTGTTATTGAAGCAAAATGCTGTTTATAGCTATTATACAGGGACTGTAGTGATAATCAGCTAAATATCTTTCTCATAGATTATCAAGAGTAACATACTCAAACACACACAAAAACACACACACACGAAAATAATGAAGCAACTTTATAATAAACACATTTTTAAAAAATCGCTTCATTATGAATTCCAGGTTATAACATCTGAAATGTGTTTTTAGAATAAGGGTGTTTTTCATAAATATAAAGTATGTGAGTTTGAAATATTGTTATTGTATTTTTATTATGTACTATTTACATATAGAGAAGCTAATTGTTACAGGAAGGTATTAATGGCAGTCATATTAAAATATTTTCCAGCATGAATCTGAAATAAATACATTTAAAATATAAAGATAAGGTTTTTTTCCCATCTAGAATATATTTCTGTCATTCATTTATTAGCACATTAAAAAAAAAAAAAAAAAAATCTTTCTTCCTATATACAAATAGATGTTTTCTCAAAATAAAACATTTTGAAAACCCCAGCAGACAGACTCTACACATTTTAAACCGGGCACAGAAAAACAAACAAACAAACAAACAAACAAACAAAAAAAACAACCGAGGGCTAAATTAGAGAAAAGTACAAGCCACAACATTTCATTCTACAGACTTTATCATCTTATGAGCATTTAACTCTTATTTAACATTATTATTTATTTATTTTTAAATACAGGTTTCATTTATAGGCATCAATTAAAAGAAACCTCAACCTTTTTTGTGTGTGAGATAAATATTATTTTAAAATACAGTAGCCTATAATCAAAACAATTATGACAAAGCTACGAACCCCCTTTCACTTTTGTTAATATCAGTGTTTTTTATTGATGCTTTGTATAAATGTATAGCCTACTACTGACACAAGGAGCAATATTCAGCACAGCAGCTGCTTCTGCTCGTTTGATATTGATTAATAAACTCTGCATATGGATGCTGTTTATTTTCATTACACTGACAGATCAAATGACTGTAAACACAGTTAACGTGATATTTTTGGACACTTGAAAATCTATTCTGTTTGTATCAGTTTCCTCTGCTGCCCTCTGCAGGTCATTCACGATAAACAAATAGATTAACTATGATATAATAACCAAGTTAACCAACACTTCCTTGATCATCCAGAATTACGAGAAAGATAATAGTCAGTGACTAAGTCAAGTCCACCAGCTAAACGAAGATCGTACCAGTATAAAAATAATTAAAAAGGTTCAGTCAACTTGTTAATCTAGTCTTTTTCAGCAGATGAAAAATGGCATTATATGATGTTTTATATTTACTGTAAGGAGTGGTGTTGACAGAAATACATATAACATGAAAATAAGCATATTTTACATAAAATATGGTACATTTAGAGGTAAATAAATGTTTAAAACACCAAAAATCACAATAAAATGCATACATTTATATTTTTTATTTTATTTTATCAAAGACAGTGATATGACATTTATTATTATTATTTTAATTTGGATCACACCTGAGACCTTTTGTAAGGACAAATTAAGGGATGCTTTACGAAGGATGCTTGAGGTATTTTTATTTTTTATTTTTTTTATTTGTTTAAGGTTCACTAGTGTGTGAAAGTTCACTAGTGTGTAAAAAAGGAAATGTTTAATAATAATAATAATAAAATAGTTCACTAATGCTCTAGTCTCAATGAGGCTGTTTATAAATTATAGATGGATATAAAGATAGATAATAAAAATGATTTATTTGGGGCAGAAGAGCGAGTGAGTATCTGGTTTGATGTGAACACACTGTCTGGGTATTTTATTTTATTTACTTTAGTTTAGTTATTCGCACTTAATTTAGTAATTCCTTTATTTACTCTTCTATTTTTGTCAAGTTTAAGACTTCTGACGTGTTATATAACCCAGACTTTTTTCACTTTTAAAAATTAGGTTTTGTTTCTTATAAAAATCGCCTCTAAGCCACAGAAAAGGTTGTTTGTCTTGTTTTATTTTATTTTAGTAGTATAATACCTTTATTTACTCTTTGATTTTTGTCAATCTTTAAACTTTCTAGCCTGCTATAACGGTTCAAACTCATACGCGCGCATGTGAGCGGAAACCGGAATGAAAGCAAATGTTTCGGACGTCTTTGGGTTTTTCAGCCGTAGACGCCTAAACGTTTTACATTATCGCACGAAATGTAAATACTTCGTCTCATGCAGGGGACAACGAAATGAGTACGACACATTGTGTCTGGACGTATGATTAACGACGCGTCCGTATCAGATCGAGAGTTGCTGTAAAACATCTAAAGGTGTTTCTGGAGACGCAACTCATTTGCAATCTAACGAGTTTTTTTGGTGTAGCTGTTCATTTATCAAAGGATGCGTCCCCTTTTGAAGTTTTTATATGACACATAGCTGGTTAAGTTAAAAGTTAGGTATAGTTTAGGAAGAAAATACTCAAACATAAATACAAACATACACAAACAATCCCCTACATTTAAACATTTAAACTTTTATGATGTCTCATACAAACCTTTTACAAACTTGTGAACTTTTAGAATCACACTGGGTATCTCTACAAGATGATGAAAAGCAGCATGATTAAACAACAATATAACTATTGTTTTAACAAATAAGTTAAGATTTGTAGTTTTTATATCTCTCAAACCTAAAACATGAACCTCTAAAGCAAGGATTAGAAGCAGTCAAACGATCCTGTGATGAATACAGAGAATTTCTTCATGAATTAGACTGAAAATGAATTGTCATAGGTTGTTCGCAACAAAAGTCATTCCTAAACAAGGTACTACAAATGCCTCACAGAATCTTTACAACAGATTAGACTTTCTCACTTTAAAAATGGTATTATTAACCGTGGGGTTTAAATGCAGCATTTTTTTTCACAGTATAATGCTTTATTTTATTAAAATAAAAACAACTGGTCTATATAGGTTTATTTCACTAAGAATTGATCAAATAATTGACAGAGGAAATAATACAAATAAACGATAAGTCCATTTTATCAACCCCCCGCCTGATGTGTCTGATGGTTTGTGACAAATATCTTACTGATACAATTGTGTTAAGATGTTAAGTATGTGGTAAACATGTGCAAAGTTCATTACTACTGCTAAAAATAGTTTAATAAACCACAAACACTCACATGAAAAACAAACACACACACACACACACACACACACACACACACATACTAAAACAACCCCTGCAGTTAAACATTTCAACTTTTACGATGTCGTATAAATACACTTTTACAAATAAAAACTTTTAGCATCACACAGGGTACCTCTACAAGATGATGGAAAACAGTATGATTAAACAATGATGTAACTTTTGTTTTAACAAATAATTTAAGGTTTTGTAGATTTTAGATCTTTCACACCTAAAACCGTGATGAGGATCAGAAGTTGTCAAATGATCCTCTGATGAATGCAATGCGCTTACAGAGTTTTTTTCTTTATGAATTAGATCTAAAATAGACTAAAATTAGCTGTTGTAAGGTTGTTTACAACAAAAGAGTGTCTTAAACAAGGTGCAACAAATGTTTCATCTTTACAACAGATTAGACTTTCTTTCTCACTTTAAAAACGGTATTATTAACCATGCTGTTTAAATGCAACATTTATTTTTTCACACTATAATGTTTTATTTTATTAAAATAAAAACAATTGGCTCTTTATAGTTTTATTTCACTAAGATTTGATCAAATAATAGATATAAGCAACAATCAAATATTTGATAACTCCATCTTATCACCCAAACTGTGTCTTATGGTTTGTGATGACATCAGAATCAGAATCAGAATCAGAACGAGCTTTATCAGTCAGGTATGTTTGCACATACCTGACCAGGACCTGAGACAGGACAGGACACAGATAATAAAAGAATAATATACAAATAGACAATGTACAAAATGGCAAAAACGCAATATATAATATAGACAAATATGTATGTACAGTTATGATATGTGCAAAATTGAAATAAAACAATAAGCATGTGTTAAGATGCACGTTACGTATGTGTAAAATGTGTAAAGTTCAATATTACTGTTAAAAATAGTTTAAAAGGCCATTTTAGCTTTCATATAGGATTCACAACCACACTCAGTTGCTTTTTGTGTAACAGAGACCCGCCCCCGGGGGGCAGATGAAAATAGAATGTATGAAAGACTTTTCTTATTATAATAAGATATTATAATGACGGACTAAAAACTTTAGATTGATTAAAACAACTGAGGTTACGCATTTCTCTTGAATATGTATACAGTAACCAGTGAGTACATGAAACATTATTGTGTAAATACACATCCTTGTAAATTCAGCATGATTCTATCATATTAATCAATAAAAAGAACAACGGTTTGTTGGAAATAAAAAATTAAAATAGTGTTGTGTTTCTAAGTTAGAATGTTTATAGTGTGTAGTAAAATCTTAACTTTAACCTAAAGCATTTTCTTTCAAACTCTCTCACGCAAGCACACGGCTTTCCCACAAACTCCCAACAACATACATAAGTTTTGTTTTATCATCTAGAAACCCTATAATGGTGTTATGTTTTGCATTATTACAACTATAGATGCCGAAGAGGACATTAACCTGTTTAATCTGTTTAAAATGTGAACAATATCACTTAAGACTAGTTTGACAAACAAGGGTATGATCATAAAACAAGCCTGGATCCAATTTGAAACATTCTAACAACAACCATTGCAGCAAATGTATTCAATCAATCAATCAAACTTTATTACATACTCAAGGTCCAGATTTAAAAAAGACAGTAGACAGCATATACAACCCATAGCATCTATCACAGACATAAAGAGTTACAAAATACAGCAATACCGGTGTCTCCACAACTTTGACTGATACCGTGTAGTACTAACCCCTATATTTGATAAACCCACAATAATCTCATTTTTAGAAGCATTAAGCCGACAGGTAAAACTATACATAAGATTTCGTAACAGTGTTTTAAAAGTGATTACTCTCGCACTCACAAACATTTCACTTGCACTATGACATCTAGCCCTCCGTAGTAAGATTCTCCTTGCATCATTATAAGCTACTCGCGGCTTTTGTAAACTAGATGCTCTGTAGTTACACCGCAAAATGAGTATAAAGTTTTGTACAGTATGCTTTGAAAAGTGACACCTTTACCTCATCTGAACAGAAACTAAACTTACGTAAAGTATATTCGCCTGCATATACATCATATGGCGTAGCCTGTCAATATCCTCAGCATCTGTCACGCGTTCAGTGATAAAATGTCCGAGGTATTTTACTTTCGCACACACACAGTGAGACTCTTGTTAGACAACTTAAAACTGGAAAATGTATATTATAACACCGCAGTAAGATAAAACTCTGGACGAACAACTTATATTAAATATTATTCATGGAAACTTCTTTGAAACGGTTCCGGTTTCAAAGCGTAACGCTATGAAAAACTTTGCGGTTTATATCTCACAAAGGTGTGAGGAGGCCTAGAACAGTAGCGCCGATAAACATGTAGGTAGATGAAAAATGTTAAATAGAACGCAACTCTGATGTGTCTTATCTCAGTAATAAACAGTTGCATTTGCTAACTATTGGAATTTACGACATGTTAAAATGTGTCGGTATAATGCAGATGAGGTCAAAAACTGCTTGCCGCATGTTTTCATAAAAAGAAGAACAAAATATTAAGACATCCGTTTTCTGGGTCAGACCTAAAAGACAGACGCCTAAAACGCCGGTGTCAAAGCATTGGTGTGGACAGAATAAAAAAAGACGTGAATCATTCCGCCTTTTGCTTAAAATGACATCAACTGTAAGTCGTTTACCTAACTATTGTTTTGTAGTATTTGATAAATGTTTTATGTATGTATTGAAGCGGGTGTTTAACAAGTTTGAAATGTTTTAATGTTCCTAATGTTAATGTTTAATGCGGTTAAATGAGCACGTAGTATTGTTTCAATTAATTCCATAACAGTACGTACTTCAGCGGTGTGTGATTTCATAATAAAAGCATCTAAATTGTTAACAGACTATTATCTTTTATATTAAAACTTAATAAACCGTTAAGTAACGCGCAGTTGTGTAAGACACGAACCAAAACATTAAGTTATTATGTTATCGGTACTTTTACACATATTTTGTGTACTATCGATTTTAAGAGTGTATGGTTTATCGTTCATGCAGATTATTTTTTAAAGTTGTTAAGCCAAATCGATGAGTTTATAAGACCGGTTTATTCTTTCTACACACTTATACTTCAGACGTGTAGAACATATAGGCTACTCAATATTGGTCGGTCTGACTCGTATCCGACATGAAGGATTGGTGAATGAAATCATGACCACAAACAGGTTAAATGAACAAAAGACGCCTTCACGCTGTTAACTTTATTTGAATGTTTCACTGATATAAAATGACCCCAAGTTGTTAGAAAAGAAGCGTATACTGACATAACTGCGAGATGACGTAAGGATCCGATGAATCGGTTCGTTGAACCGAACTGTGGGAAAGAATCGATTCGCGGAAATGAATCGGCTTCGCGACACTAACAGAGCTCACAAAAAGGGGTTTGTAACATCGCAACCCGGAACTTAATATTCTTCACAAAAAGTGTGGACGTGTGTCTTTTTATATAGGTTATCTGAGCGTGCGTATAATCAGTAGTCCGACTATTTAGAGATCTGTCGCATATGACCATTTTTGGTATCCCCGACGGCCTTGTTTGTAGTCTGAGGTGTATGCTGGGTATTGTAGTTTGTTGGCCTGAAAGACCGCGACATTTGAATGAGGTATTAGTTACACGTGTTCAATTTAACATCTTTGTAAAAACAAAAATAATTGTTAAAACGTATTTAGCCTAAACAAATATATGTATATAAAAAGAATACGATATATTTATGGTAAAACAGACTTGTGTATATGTTGAAATGGTGCACCCGTTGTTGTGTTATTTCGTGAAATAGCTTTAGGATTCGGTTGTGTGTTCTTGAAATCAAATCTTAAGAAAAAGTCAATCAGTCCTGCTGCAGGTGTCTGAATACCCCGTCGGTCTTCATCGTGAAATTATGAACCCATCATGAGCACCATTCTGGAGAACGTGTGTTGTGTTAGACTGTTTGCTTCCCGACCCTCCCCCAAGTTCGTTGTGTTCGCTACCTCTGCATGTCTTCGTCTAATTGAACGTGACCAGTATTTTTAACACTCGTTAGCTCACGTCTATATTTTCTAGTTTCATCATAAACTAGGTAAGCAGGGACTTGTAATAATACGTAGAACATCTGATAAGTTGTTCGTCCAGAGTTTTATCTTACTGCGGTGTTATAATATACATTTTCCAGTTTTAAGTTGTCTAACAAGAGTCTCACTGTGTGTGTGCGAAAGTAAAATACCTCGGACATTTTATCACTGAACGCGTGACAGATGCTGAGGATATTGACAGGCTACGCCATATGATGTATATGCAGGCGAATATACTTTACGTAAGTTTAGTTTCTGTTCAGATGAGGTAAAGGTGTCACTTTTCAAAGCATACTGTACAAAACTTTATACTCATTTTGCGGTGTAACTACAGAGCATCTAGTTTACAAAAGTCATGAGTAGCTTATAATGATGCAAGGAGAATCTTACTACGGAGGCCTAGATGTCATAGTGCAAGTGAAATGTTTGTGAGTGCGAGAGTAATCACTTTTAAAACACTGTTACGAAATCTTATGTATAGTTTTACCTGTCGGCTTAATGCTTCTAAAAATGAGATTATTGTGGGTTTATCAAATATAGGGGTTAGTACTACACGGTATCAGTCAAAGTTGTGGAGACACCGGTATTGCTGTATTTTGTAACTCTTTATGTCTGTGATAGATGCTATGGGTTGTATATGCTGTCTACTGTCTTTTTTAAATCTGGACCTTGAGTATGTAATAAAGTTTGATTGATTGATTGAATACATTTGCTGCAATGGTTGTACTTGTTGTTAGAATGTTTCAAATTGGATCCAGGCTTGTTTTATGATCGTACCCTTGTTTGTCAAACTAGTCTTAAGTGATATTGTTCACATTTTAAACAGATTAAACAGGTTAATGTCCTCTTTCGGCATCTATAGTTGTAATAATGCAAAACATAACACCATTATAGGGTTTCTAGATGATAAAACAAAACTTATGTATGTTGTTGGGAGTTTGTGGGAAAGCCGTGTGCTTGCGTGAGAGAGTTTGAAAGAAAAATGCTTTAGGTTAAAGTTAAGATTTTACTACACACTATAAACATTCTAACTTAGAAACACAACACTATTTTAATTTTTTTATTTCCAACAAACCGGTTGTTCTTTTTTATTGATTAATATGATAGAATCATGCTGAATTTACAAGGATGTGTATTTACACAATAATGTTTCATGTACTCACTGGTTACTGTATACATATTCAAGAGAAATGCGTAACCTCAGTTGTTTTAATCAATCTAAAGTGTTTAGTCCGTCATTATAATATCTTATTATAATAAGAAAAGTCTTTCATACATTCTATTTTCATCTGCCCCCCGGGGGGGGCGGGTCTCTGTTACACAAAAAGCAACTGAGTGTGGTTGTGAATCCTATATGAAAGCTAAAAATGGCCTTTTAAACTATTTTTAACAGTAATATTGAACTTTACACATTTTACACATACGTAACGTGCATCTTAACACATGCTTATTGTTTTATTTCAATTTTGCACATATCATAACTGTACATACATATTTGTCTATATTATATATTGCGTTTTTGCCATTTTGTACATTGTCTATTTGTATATTATTCTTTTATTATCTGTGTCCTGTCCTGTCCTGTGTCCTGGTCAGGTATGTGCAAACATACCTGACTGATAAAGCTCGTTCTGATTCTGATTCTGATTCTGATGTCATCACAAACCATAAGACACAGTTTGGGTGATAAGATGGAGTTATCAAATATTTGATTGTTGCTTATATCTATTATTTGATCAAATCTTAGTGAAATAAAACTATAAAGAGCCAATTGTTTTTATTTTAATAAAATAAAACATTATAGTGTGAAAAAATAAATGCTGCATTTAAACCCCACGGTTAATAATACCGTTTTTAAAGTGAGAAAGAAAGTCTAATCTGTTGTAAAGATTCTGTGAGGCATTTGTAGTACCTTGTTTAGGAATGACTTTTGTTGCGAACAACCTATGACAATTCATTTTCAGTCTAATTCATGAAGAAATTCTCTGTATTCATCACAGGATCGTTTGACTGCTTCTAATCCTTGCTTTAGAGGTTCATGTTTTAGGTTTGAGAGATATAAAAACTACAAATCTTAACTTATTTGTTAAAACAATAGTTATATTGTTGTTTAATCATGCTGCTTTTCATCATCTTGTAGAGATACCCAGTGTGATTCTAAAAGTTCACAAGTTTGTAAAAGGTTTGTATGAGACATCATAAAAGTTTAAATGTTTAAATGTAGGGGATTGTTTGTGTATGTTTGTATTTATGTTTGAGTATTTTCTTCCTAAACTATACCTAACTTTTAACTTAACCAGCTATGTGTCATATAAAAACTTCAAAAGGGGACGCATCCTTTGATAAATGAACAGCTACACCAAAAAAACTCGTTAGATTGCAAATGAGTTGCGTCTCCAGAAACACCTTTAGATGTTTTACAGCAACTCTCGATCTGATACGGACGCGTCGTTAATCATACGTCCAGACACAATGTGTCGTACTCATTTCGTTGTCCCCTGCATGAGACGAAGTATTTACATTTCGTGCTATAATGTAAAAAGTTTAGGCGTCTACGGCTGAAAAATCCAAAGACGTCCGAAACATTTGCTTTCATTCCGGTTTCCGCTCACATACGCGCGTATGAGTTTGAACCGTTATAGCAGGCTAGAAAGTTTAAAGATTGACAAAACCAAAGAGTAAATAAAGGTATTATACTACTAAAATAAAATAAAACAAGACAAACAACCTTTTCCTGTGGCTTAGAGGCGATTTTTATAAGAAACAAAACCTAATTTTTAAAAGTGAAAAAAGTCTGGGTTATATAACACGTCAGAAGTCTTAAACTTGACAAAAATAGAAGAGTAAATAAAGGAATTACTAAATTAAGTGCGAATAACTAAACTAAAGTAAATAAAATAAAATACCCTGTGGCTTAGGTAGGCCTACTGTTTGTTTAAACAGATGCTCATTTAGATGGGTGGGGGTGGACAAAACAGGTGTCCAGTTTGGGTGGGTGGGAGGGTGGGGGTCTTATCTTTATGAGGGGACAATAAATCAAAATTTGGACACAAAGCATACTGGGATCTCTCTATCTAATATGATTTGCTTGGCTAAGAAAACCACCGATAACATTATTTAACATAAAGCACTATTCTTCCAAGAAATACCTTCCAAGCAAAATCAAAACATTTGTATTGCATGCATTATCTCATTGTTGTATTGTGTTTCTGTATATGCACATAATGACACTGAATCCTGTTCTGATAGTGATCAGGTTATTAAATACATAGATCCGTGTTTAGTTTGCGTGTCAGCTGATGCCAGTGTTTTACATTCACTAAAGCGTGTGGTTACTGTGGTGACACTCAGCACAATTGGAGATATAAACACTGTCACAAGTCAAAAGACGGTTGGAGAACATTGCTATTGAGTCAAGTCGAGTCAAGTCAAAGTTTATTTCTATAGCACATTTAAAAGCAACCGAGTTGCGCCAAAGTGCTGTACAACAGAAACAAATACAATACAGCAAATACAGTATATATATATATATATATATATATATATATAAAAACATCATATGAAAATTAAAAACATAAAACAGAATCTAAGCCAAATTGGCAACAGAGCCTTAAGCAGGCATTATTCAAAAGCCAGTGAGAACAAATAAGATTTGAGAGCAGACTTAAAACTAGCTAGTGAAGAAGCGAGTTTCACATTTACAGGCAGACTATTCCAGAGTTTCGGGGCAGTAGCTGAAAAAGCCAGGCCACCCTTGGTTTTACAGCGACAACGAGGGACCGTTAAGAGAAACTGATTACTGGATCTAAGAGCTCTTTGAGGAGAGTAAGCCATCAGAAGGTCACTGATATATTTTGGTGCAAGGCCAGCTAACGCCTTGTACACAAAAACAGCTATTTTAAAATCGATTCTGAACTTTACAGGAAGCCAGTGTAAAGATGCTAAGATAGGAGAAATGTGATCCTTCTTTCTTGTTCCAATAAGAAGCCTCGCTGCAGCATTCTGGACAATTTGTAAATGAGAAATCGCCGTTTGAGGCAGTCCACAATAAAGGGAATTACAGTAGTCCAGGCGAGATATTATGAAAGCATGTATTAAAGTCTCCAAGTCTTTATGAGGCAACAACTGTTTCAACTTAGCAATGGATCTCAGATGGAAAAAGCTGCCCTTTACCACTGTACTAATTTGTTTATCGAAGTTGAGAAACGAATCAAATGTAACCCCGAGATTTCTTACATAAGGCTGAACACTAGCGGAAAGAGACCCTAAATTAAAATCGGATGAAGTTCTAGAGTGACCTAAAATCTAAATTTCACTTTTGCTTTCGTTTAACTGTAGAAAATTATCAGCCATCCAACCTTTTATCTCCTCAAGACAATCGTACAGCACATCCAAAGAGCCAACGCCGTCTGTTTTTGCTGGAAGATAAAACTGTGTATCGTCAGCATAACAGTGGTAGGAGATTTTATATTTCTTAAAAATGGCACCCAAAGGAAGCATGTATAGTGAAAATAGAAGAGGGCCTAAGATGGAACCTTGGGGCACGCCACATGACAAAGGAGCCAATGAAGAAGAAAACCTCCCAATACTCACTGAGAAGGTTCTATCTTTAAGATAAGAGGCCAACCACTGCAGAGCGACACC
The DNA here is from genome assembly GCF_012432095.1 of Onychostoma macrolepis. NCBI lineage: Eukaryota > Metazoa > Chordata > Actinopteri > Cypriniformes > Cyprinidae > Onychostoma > Onychostoma macrolepis. The sequence goes on along the minus strand of NC_081176.1, from coordinate 25,553,516 downwards.
CTGAATACCCACCAACTTTTCCAGCCGCTGTAACAGAATACTATGATCGATTGTGTCGAATGCCGCACTAAGATCCAACAAAACAAGTACTGCATAAGAACCAGTGTCAAGAACTTGCAGAAGGTCATTGCTGACTTTCAACAATGCAGTTTCAGTGCTGTGTAGTGATCTAAAACTCAACTGGAAAGTGTCTAGAACACTGGACATACTAATGTAGGAATCCAACTGACTGTAGACAACTCTCTCTAACAGTTTTGAGATAAAAGGTAATTTGGAAATAGGCCTGAAATTACTGAAAATAGAATGGTCAAGATGAGGTTTCTTTAGCAGAGGATGAACTATAGCATGTTTAAAACTAGCTGGTACAACTCCACTTTCTAAAGAGTTATTAATGATAGCTGTTACAGCCGGACTCAAGGTTGCAAACACTTCCTTAAGTAGACGAGCTGGAATGACATCAGACTCACAGGTGGACAATTTAACCTTAGAAACAATACCAGCTAGCTGTACAGAGGAAATGGGGTGAAAACAGGTTAACAACTCTGTAGGTGAACAGCTCAATGGAGGATCAAATATTGATGGCTTAATAGAAACTCTGATATCCTGTACTTTATTGTCAAAATTTTTTAAAAAGTTCTCACAGGTCTCCTGAGACGGATCAAGAGACGGGGCAGGTATGGGATTTAGTACCAAATCAAAAGTCTTAAACAGCATCCTCGGCCGGTTCACATTTTCAGTAATAAGTTTAGAAAGAAATTCAGACTTGGCCTCTTTGACTGATTTTTGGTAACTAGCTAAGCATGCTCTTAGACACTGATATGAAACTTGGAGTTTGTCCCTTTTCCATTTTCGCTCTACCTTACGACACTCCTGTCTGTGAGCACGGGTGTTAGCATTTAACCAAGGCTGAGTAATGTTGTTTCTCTTTACTTTCCTTGGCTTAAGGGGAGCAACAGAGTCAATAGAAATGGAGCAGGAATTAGTAAAATCCTCCAACATCTCTTCTGTATTTAATTTGTCAAAAAAGGCGGCATCTGCAAAGTTTGCTAGATAGTGCTCTGAAAATAAACTGGCAGTGAATGGTTGAATAAAACGAGAGTAGCTTACAGACTGAGGGCAAGTATGGTGGAAACACAGACAGATTCAAACACAATTGGCAAATGGTCTGAAAAGGCAGCATCAATTACTCTCAGATTTGTTATTGGGAAGCCATAAGACAACACCAGATCCAATGTGTGTCCCAAATTGTGAGTAGGGCTAGACACAAATTGTGACAGATTCAAGGAATCAATAAGGTGTATAAACTATTTCACCAGGGGTTTGGATGGACAGCAGAGGTGAATATTAAAATCTCCTAGAATCAACAGTCTATCACAGCGAGACACGATATCAGCACGATATCAGAGTGACTATATTGTATCGCAATAGGTAGCACTTTAATGTTAATGTTGAATTGAGAGAGAGAGAGAGAGAGAGAGAGAGAGCCCCAAGAAGAGGGCCCCAACAAAGAAAAAACAGAGCAACAGTGACAATCTTTTTCATCCCTTCCTTGACCATGTGACTAAAAACCAAATGTGATATATTCAAACTGACCAATAAGCAAATTACAGCTTTCTCCACCGTGACAATTAGCAGACCCCCAACATACACACAATCAGCCCTTCTGTGCTTTGAGGTAATCCAAATGGCCTTTTTTCAGAGGTGGTTAAAGAGAAACTTTAAAGAAGTTGCTCTACATTATTAAGCAGGTCACAGTTATTATGCAATATGCAGAGGAAGAAAGATCTTTCTGAGGATGACGATGTCTAGACAAACTAGTGCAATGTCTTGCAAACTGCATGAAAACAACTAATGTTTCACAAAAACTAAATAGATATAGATTTGTGATGATTTAAAACACAGAAGAACTTGGTCAGACATATTACGAAAACTTTCTGTCAGACAAATCAATGGTGTTGAAAGGCCAGCTACATAAAAGCCACTGTTGAGCAGCACACTTTTCACTGATTTCACAATACAAACCTTTACAAAGTAGCTTTACAAAAAAACAACAACATATATTATATTTAGGAGTATGTTATTAGTGATACAGTGAAAATCATGCAGTTAGTTAAATTACATGTAATCAAACAGACGGTGAACTATATTAACTGCAAGGATTATAGGTTGTGATTAAATTTACAGCAAAATTTGGTAGTTTTGTATGTTGTCAGAGGTTTGGCATCATCTGAGGACCTCTGGGGGGTCGGCATCATCTCTTCTCAGGTCTTCGTGAGGGTCAGATCAGGATTGACACACTGAAGGGGCCGACAGTTTATTTTTTATTATTTATTTATTTTTTGCCAAGGACCATCACGAGCAGCGAGTCGCCAATTGGTTTGTCTGCTGTATTAACAGCGTAAACCACCAAATCACAATGCGCTATAGACGGAGCCATGAAGTGTTTTGCTCCGCCTATATAAAGAACGCTTCACCTCAACTTCTTCCTCGTCGGCTTTTCCCACGTTTTCACAGCAGCTTTATCAAGAACAGAGCTGTGTCCGAAATCGCTCACTCGTTCACTCATTCACTGATCCTATATAGTGTAAGGCAGTTGAGTGGACTATATCAGAAGGAGTGAACGAAATGAAGTGAACGGATTCGGACGGTGACGTGTATACACTGCGCGTGAGACTTGGCTGTTGCAAAAACATCTTATGTAGCCTACTTTTATATTTTAGAAAATAATATTAATAGTAATAACACTTAAAATGACTTTATATTGTAATCAGCTTTGTGGTTTCATTGATGGTATATTATTAATCTGTTTTGTAATGCTTATAGCCTATGTTCATAATCATTAAATACTATTAAAATACTGTCAAGAAAAATAAGCTCACTACATGTTCATCATTTTATGTATTTATTGTTTGGAGTCAGGGCCGTAGCTAGAGGATTGGGGGCCCCCTGAAAAAATATTGATGTGGGCCCCCCGCATACACACATATCATATACTGTACAATATACAAGCATGGAGGCCCACATATATCCTAATAGGTGTTTCTTACAAAATAACAAAACAGTTAGCAAATAAATGCATATAAAGGTTTTTTACTGAAGCTAATGCCTAATGCCTTTGCGCCTGAATAGCGAGCCAGACTACTACCATCTGACCAAGTTTCAGCTCTCTAACTCTTACGATTTGGGCTGCACGATCAGTTTTAGCGCGGAATAATAATAATAATAATAATAATAAATCCTAACAAATACAATGGTAATCTGATTTTCTTTTCCCCGACATTGTCAGTCAGCATGTACATTAGGGTCGTTCTTGAACGATTCGTTCTTTTTGAACAAATCTTTAATGTGACTCGGGAAGAACGAGTCATCTCGGAGAGTGATTCGTTCAGTCACGCATGCGCAACATCCTATAGGTTCTGCACTGAATTAGTTCACCTGTTTTGAGTCGTTCGTTCATCACGTGACAGCCCCATAAGCGTAACCTATGCAGTAACTGTAAGAGTAAATAATAATCATAATAATAATAATAATAATAACTATGCACCCGTTTGCAAGGAAGCTTGTAAATTAACTAATTTATGTGTCCAATGCTGTCACATCACTTGACAAAAGAGCGAGCGACTCGAAAGACTCGAGATGAACTAATCAATTCTCTTTCCGGCTCTGACTGCATAGGTTTAGCCATAGACGTAAATCCCGGGGGGGACGGGGGGGACAGGACCCCCCCATCTGAGGGTTGTCCCCCCTAAAAATATCATTACAAGCGACTCTGTGTATTAAAAATAATATAATGGACATGTACTTAAAATAACTGTGTGAGTAATAAAACTAAATAAACGCAAAAAAAAACGTTTTAAATTCAGAAATATTTTGATTCCCCACCCTTTCCTCACAGTGGTTTGGTCCACTGCCTGCTTTCCTCTTTTACCGATACACACACACGAGTCCGGTCACTCCGGTGGGAGAGCAAGTTCCTCAGTAACAGTTAGTTATGTGTAAGTAACTTAGGCTGTCGAGGCTATTTTATTCTCTTTAAACATCGGGTGAAATGATTATTTATCTTTAATACAGATGATGCTGGATCATTAATAAATTAGTCATGACAAAACAATTATGATATCCCATGTTTTTTCTATGAGCGATTATAAGGTTAACAAGCTTAATACCGTAGCTTGTCACCCGCTACAACTAACACGGCGATAAGCCTGTGTGTGAACTGATATTAGGCTAATATTGTAGACCTACCGATGTGTTGGGTTTTGCTCAATATGGGCTTAATGCGGTTGAATATCTAAAGAGACATACTCGGTTTCAGACCTAAAATACCATGGATGACGCAAAATAATAATTATAATATGACCGTGTGGTGAACCATATGAACCAAACTCATATTTAAACACGGTCTCTATGCTGTGTACACAGCCAAGTACAATTTTGGCTGTATTATTTGTGTCCCCTTCAAAAATTGCTCTTGAGAAATTTTATGTTTATTGTCCCCACCTACCGTTAAATGAAATTTACGCCCCTGGGTTTAGCTTATGAGGCTGTCACGTGATGAACGAACGACTCAAACCTGAAGACTTGTCAGATAAGAGGTGAGCTAATAATAGACAGACCCAGGTAAACAATGAATTAATCTTTTATGTTTCTTATAGCATTAGTTTTGTATTGTTTGTAGTGTGATCAACGTTTGCATAAGTAGTAGATGTGTTAGGGAAGTAGCATGTAACATTTTAATTATATGTTGCTAAAATGAACGAAATGAACGAAATCACTCGAAAAAAAGATTAGTTCATTTTGCTGAATGAGACTCAAAGGTCGAGTCAGTAAAATGATCCGAACTTCCCATCACTAATGTACATCGCTAACTTCATCTGACATCTCAACTCTGATTGGTCGTCTTTTACGATTTTAGTAAAAAGTGTAAAAAATAAATAAATAAAAATAAAACACTGCTGACAGGTGCCATTACATTTAAACATTTTATTGGGTCTTAAAGTGTACAATCAGTATACAATGAAACACAATACTCTGTAAATACAGAGAATATCGAAGCAGATTTGAACAAAATAAAACATTTTCAGTATGAATATGTTCACTACATATTAACATATATACATATATAACACTTGCAGTACAGAACTGTTAAGGCAGCATCATATTGACAGCCTCATTTTCCTTTAACTTCAGCTAAAAATGTTCCCGTTTCCTTTTTTCTTCTTGTTTAGCGCGAAAGCTCGTGTAATTGCTGTCAGTGCACCAAGCTGCACATCTGCTACTTCAGCACGATCATCAGCAGTTACTGATTTATAACATGGGACAGGGCTCACAACCTCATGAGCGTCTGAACCCAGGCCATGTTCACCTGACATAAGGCAGCTTGGGATCTTTTTTCTAAAGATAATTAGAAAGAAAAGTAAACCCAGTATTATGGTTAAAAGAATGACAACCAGGATCCAAAGCCACGATTTCTCGACACGGTCTGGTCTGGTTTCTTGATTTTCTTGATCAGTGGTTTTGTTTCCTTTTTCTGTTGTTGTTTCTGCAACAAACAAGTCTGAGAGAAAACAATATTACTGCACTGTGATGAAGACGACAGATCCATATCATTTATATACAGCAGCTTTCAGACTGAAACATCACTTGTGAGCTAATATTGGATCAATCATTTAGTCTATTTAGATTTTAAAGCATAAAACTTTAGATTAAAAACATCATGCAGCTATTTTCACTCACCGTTGATGATCACCTCTACAGTCTCCTGTTCATCTGAGGGGGTGATGAGGCAGATGTATTTTCCAGCATCAGCGTGAGTGAGACCAGAGTTTGATGGAGAAGTTTCCTCTCACATACTCTTCAGGGAAAGTTTCAGCTCTGTTCTTGTACCATTGGCCCTGATTCTCTAGTGAATCTGCACCCTTGATTATATCAAACACAATCTTGCTGCCATTGTGTCTCCAAAACACATCAATGTCTTGAAGTTTAAGATCATGTTCAGCTGAAGAACACGGCAGGACAACAGAACCACCGAAAACAGCCTCTACTGTGACCTGCAGACTCACTGAAATCACACAAACTGTAATTATTAACACATAATCTCACATTTATACATGCTGCATGAATTTACCTGTCAAATGTAGTTTGTTTTGTGCTCACCTTTGTTTATCAGCACTGCAAATATACAGACGAAGCTGCAACTGCAGGAAAAGAAGAAGAAGAAAAAACAAGCGGTAGATCATGACACTTGGTTGTCAGTTAAAAAACATAAAAATATATAATCCTAAAATATAATATAAAAATAATACAATGTAATAATATGGTATATGATAGTGTAATTCATATCACTTTCACAATATTCTGTCATTTTATGTCTCTATCTTTAACTGAAATTTGAAACAAAATATTGTAAAACACCCATCTTACCCTACAGACAAAACATTAAATACCTTGAACAGACCATAAGACTAGACAAATCAAATCACAATCAATTAAAAGAAAATGAGGCTGTCAATATGATGCTGCCTCAACAGTTCTGTACTGCAAGTGTTATATATGTATATATGTTAATATGTAGTGAACATATTCATACTGAAAATGTTTTATTTTGTTCAAATCTGCTTCGATATTCTCTGTATTTACAGAGTATTGTGTTTCATTGTATACTGATTGTACACTTTAAGACCCAATAAAATGTTTAAATGTAATGGCACCTGTCAGCAGTGTTTTATTTTTATTTATTTATTTTTTACACTTTTTACTAAAATCGTATTACATTTAATGATTTAGTAGACATTTTCTGTTTCTGCCACGCAGGGCTGGACTGGGACAAAAAAATCGGCCTTGACGTGTTGACGTCAACACTACCATGTGAACGATATGAAACACGCACCAGATATTGTTAATCGTACTTAAATTTACTTTCGTTTATCCAAGACAGCTGAGACAGAAGTTGACTTTCACAAGCTTTTCATCACACGTAGAAAACTCTTGAACATCTACTTAATCTTCATCATTAGTTATACTGAACAAGTCTTTTTTATATTTTCTTTTATTTTCTTGAATGTACGTTTATAACACTATACTTTCTGTTATTTTACTTTGAAACTAAATTTCAGAAAATATAGTTAAGGCTGCTGTGTGGGGGTTTCTAATACAACAGCTGAGGAAATTATGGCAAATTTGACATTTTTCTCTCTTCTGACCAACATAATCACGGGCTCTATATCTTTTCAGCAGGTAGCTATAGGCATCCTTAACATGTTTTCATATTAGTAAAATGAAAAGGATTAAACAAAATAATAAGTACATTTAATCAGTTGTACTTACATGAATCACGAGAGTCCAGCTTTTTAGTCAAATTTTCGTATTTTTGATCCTTGAGTGAATCATTTCAATGAATGATGTTTTATATGTTCCCGCTGTCACTGAGTCTTGATACATTATCGTGTTCTGACTTCAGTTTTTTTGTAACTGAAAGAGCAGGACAAGATCGCAGAGCTGAAAACGAGTGAATACACTCTGGATTTTCCAGGAAATACATTTCAAATTTTGTTGCTTGATATTTACAACACCAACAGATGCAGTTTATCAAACAAAAAACATATGTAAAGATACCTGCATTTAGATTTTTATTTTTTTTTATCTGCCTCACAGTTCCTCTCTCTCATCTTCATCTTCATCCTGACAGACTGCGTGAATGCTGTGAAGTGACCGTAATAATCTTCATCAACCTGATGGGAGGAGAGTGGTTCTTTAGTTGTCAGATGGGCAGGTGAGAGAGATCATGTGTTTAGTGAGAAACAAATGACAGCAGCTTCCTTTGAGGTTCAGTGAATCTGAACTCCCTAAGAATTAAGAAAATATTAATAATAGCATTACACACTCAGACAGATAAACATAGATCTCTCTGTACATTACGGCTCTGTACAATGTGAGGTTTTCCAAATTGTGTCTCCCACACATTCCGGCTGTCATTGTGTTTACAATATAATGTCATGAGTTGACTTCAGTTTGTCACTGTAAGAGCGACAAGAATGCAGAGTGTCCAATTTTACATACCCTCATTTGTGACATAGGCTACATGAACTTGCCTTTCAAATGGTTTTCATCAATGAAAACAAACAGTTGACAACAACAGTTTTTTTGTTTGTTTGTTTTCATCCTTGCAACCTTGTGACAGTCATGTGAACAAGAAGTAAACATAATGGAATTGTTTGGCTGAGACATTTATGAGAAACGCTGCTTTGCATGCAAATGTCTACTAAATGAATAAATAAATGTGATATATGATTTTAGTAAAGAGTGTAAAAAAGAAAAAAAAAACTCTGACAGATGCCATTTCATTTAAACATTTTATTGGGTCTTAAAGTTTACATCAGTATAAAATGAAACACAATGCTATGTAAATACCTGAGAATATTGAAATAGATTTTAACAAAATAAAAAGTTTTCAGCATGAATATGTTGACTAACATATGGTCCAATACAAAATATGTCTAATTGAAATGCACAAACACTTGCAGTACAAAACTGTTAAGGCAGCAATATATTGTACGGCTCATTTTACTTCAACTTCAGCCAAAAAAATGTTCTTGTTTCCATGTTTCAAGACCTCATCTGTTATTCAATAAGAAGTGCATAAGGCAAGAATATAACAACACAAGTGTATTTTGCAGCAGAACGCTGTAAAGAATTCAGCTAAATGCAACTTTCCAAAGTGGAGAGGCAAGGCAACATTTATTAATATAGCACTTTTCATATTCACTGGTGTTTAAAAGCACTTTACATAAAAGTGATAAAAAGTCATCAAACAGTACAAAACATAAAAATAGTTATTAAAGCTACAATATGTAACTTTTGATAATAATTTACAGCATAGCACTTGGAGAAACATTAAAGTTTGATAATTATGCGTTGTGCTTTAGCTCCGTTATTATCGTGGATGAATCTTGAGCTGCATCACTGAGCCACAGAAGCCCATTTACACCATACACAAAAACTAAATAAAAAGCTTTCATATCACAATTATGACAAAGTCGAAATTGACAAAAAAAAAAAAAAAAAAAAGGTCAAAAGTATGACATACATTTGCAAAAATTAGAGTTTGACGGTGTTTTCAGTATTAAGACTAGATCAGCTCTTACTTCTCATAGCTTAATTTCTTTTTATCTCAATTTGGATTATATATTACTTTTTACCTCACAGTTTCAACTATTTAATCTCATAATTATAATTTACCAAAGCATGATTTTTATTTTTTTTTTTATGTGGTGGAAATGGGCCTACACATATTGAGCCTTTGGTTACAGGTGATCCTTTATCAGTGCGAATGACACTAATGACATCAAAACATCAAACAATCCAAAAAAATAAATAAATCTATGAATAACAAATGAAAGACAAATATATATATAAATGTTATGAACAGGTATAAGTACCAGCGTCAGTGTTGTTTTGACTAACAGTAGGCTATTTAAAGGCAAGAAGATCAGCGTAGTACTGGCAATATTACCAACATACACACTGATTTGTGAACCTTGTCAAATGTGATGTTATGCAAATGAAGCATATTTCTAGAAAGTTAAACAATATGGATTCTTGTTTTACTACGGGTACTGCATGTCATTTTGTTTGAAAACTCTTTTCGGTTCAAGGTTCATTTATTGTGGCTTCAAGCTACTATGATAGTCAACTGCATATATTGATAGCCTGACCTTCTTGTCATAACTTACAGATATGAAAAATAATGGCTCAGTATTCAGTTTCTCAACAAAATTCATCCCAACAACTGTGAAACAATTATTGTAGGCTCTCTATAGCAACTTAATGAGTAGAGTACCTTGCGAGCTTACAATCATTTTTAAAAATGCTGAGAAATTTTGGGAATCTGTTTGAATTTGCCCAAAATCATATATGACCAAGTCAGTCCAAACTGCTAGCTAGCCTTAAAGTGTGGACATAAGGAAAATACAGTAACACACTCACTGCGGCAGCAACAATAAAAGCACCAACTTCATGTAATTGCTGCAGGAGCACCAAGCTGCACATCTGTGTCATTCACCTGCTTTAGCTGCTTCATCACGATCATCAGCAGTTACTGATTTATAACGTGGGACAGGGCTCACAACCTCATGAGCGTCTGAACCCAGGCCATGTTCACCTGACATAAGGCAGCTTGGGATCTTTTTTCTAAAGATAATTAGAAAGAAAAGTAAACCCAGTATTATGGTTAATAGAATGGCAACCGGGATCCAAAGCCACAATTTCTCGACACTTTCTGGTCTGGTTTCTTGATTTTCTTGATCAGTGGTTTTGTTTCCTTTTTCTGTTGTTGTTTCTGCAACAAACAAGTCTGAGAGAAAACAATATTACTGCACTGTGATGAAGACGACAGATCCATATCATTTATATACAGCAGCTTTCAAGACTGAAACATCAATCATACATCTACCACTATAGATTTTAATTCACAGACCTTTATTTAGATTAAAAACATCATGCAGCTATTTTCACTCACTGTTGATGATCAGCTCTACTGTCTCCTGTTCATCTGAGGGTGTGATGAGGCAGATATATTCTCCTGCATCAGCGTGAGTGAGACCAGAGAGTTTGATGGAGAAGTTTCTTCGTTCATACTCCTCAGGGAATGTTTTGGTTCTGTTCTTGTACCGTAGGTCCTGTGTCTCTAGTGAATTACTGTGTGGAATTAAATCACATACATTTTTGCTGCCATTGTGTCTCCAGCTCACATCAACGTCTTGAAGTTTAAGATCATGTTCAGCTGAAGAACACGGCAGGACAACAGAACCACCGATAACAGCCTCTACTGTGACCTGCAGACACACTGAAATGAGAAAAGCTTTAGAAAAGAAAGTCTGTGGCATGAGTTTATAGTAAGTGCAGCCAGTGATTTCTGAGAAACACTACTGATAAATGCAATCAACACCAAAACAAACGATTTTGAGAATATTTTCCATCTGTCTGCTCTGTGCGTCTGAAAAAAAATATTGTTTGCACTACCACACTCTTGCAGCCAATCAGCAATAACGGGTGTTTACATTCATGACGGAGAGGAGAGAGAATCTGAATAAATGTGAGATTTGTAGAACGAGAGACGGCTGAGACATTACCAAAGAGAAAACAGTCAGATGAATATCACTGGAAAAAGAGAGGTTACAATCAGGCAAAAGCTGAACACGTGTTAATATTAGAAAAGTTTTTCAGCGTTGAAGAGGCATTGTTTAGGAAGGCGGATGCAGAGGTTGCTTTGTTTCTGCTTGACACATGAGTAACACTGGTTTTGCTTTGTTTCACAGAATCACGATATGCTGTTGTTGTAATGTTAGATATAGAGAATGAGGATGTGTCAACACAGTGCAATGCATTCTGGGAATTTCATCATGTTATCATCAATTACCATAGTCCTTCTCACTGCTCACGCTAGACAGCTGAAAGAGCAGAGGTATTTCTTGCTGAGATTCATAAAAGCTATGGCAATTGATGATACAGTAAGCTTTAACCATTCCAACGCGATCTTAAATAGAATAATATAAACATAAAATATTATAAAATGCATGTCTGCATTCCCTACAGAACTCGGATGAGAATGAAACTCAGTAAGGTAAACAACTTAAAATGTGACTTTCTAATAGATCTCTGTAGATAATATTATAAATATAAACTGATTTGCATTAAACTGCAAGTACACACAAATAAAGTAGAAAATCAAGTTATTTATTTGTATAGCATCTACAATACACACCGTTTCATAGCAGCTTTGTGGTAAGTTATTCTGTTACCTCTATAATGGCTTAATACTTTAACATCGAGCAGTTTTAGGACTGGGCAATATGACAATGACAATATATAACAATGATAAATGATTCACCATTTGAGATCTAGCTATATTGTATTTATTCTTCCCTTAAGAAATTTAACAAATAGGGTCCCACTTTATATTAGGTGGCCTTAACTACTATGTACTTAAATCAAAAAAATAAGTACAATGTACTTGTTGTGTTCATATTGTATTGCAAAACACTATTGGTGCTATTGAGGTGGGATACGGGTAAGGTTAGGGACAGGTTTGGTGGTATGGGTAGGTTTAAGGGTGGGCTAAGGTTTAAGGGATGGGTCAACAGTGTAATTATAAATGTAATTACAGAAATTAATTACAGATGTAATTAAATAAGTATTTAAAAATATATAATTACAATGTAAAAACATGTATGTACACAATAAGTGCATTATATCAAATTATTAATTAAAATGTAAGTACATCGTAGTTAAGGCCACCTAATATAAAGTGGGACCTACAAATAAAACCAAAAGTACACTGTTAGTTAAACTATGGTCATCACAAATTAACCATTGTTTTGCTACATTAAACATAGTTTAACCATGGTATTTTTAGTAAAACTGTGGTTACAAATGGTAGTCATTACGGCAAAAATATGGTTACTGAATGTTTACTATAATTAAACGATGGTTAATTTTCATAAGGGCTTTAGAAGTCATATCAGTACCACTTTTGTGAAGGAGACTGAATACTATGTGATGAATATTTGCAGCGTCTCAGACACACAAGTGAGCGTTTCTTTTTTATTTAAAGACGTTTACATATTAGTCCGTTTTATTCTAAGTGTACGTAAGCTGTTTTCCAAAAATGTTTCATATGAAACGGTAGGCTTTTTCTGGGGTGATTTGTATTTGTTTACACTGAACATGTGTGTGCTCCTGAGCGTGTCTTAAAAATGGCAATCTTCTCTTTATTTTTTAGCTTCTCTTTTTGTGATTTTTGTAATTATGCAAACAATGTTTGTGCTGCATGTTCATGAATTTAGGGGCAGTACAGTGAAGGGAGGGGTGTGTTTGTTTAAGTCATTACAAGTATCAGCAGTGTTTCTCAGAAATCACTTACTGCATCTTTAAGTGTGTTGTTCAGATCCTTACCTTTATTGATCAGCACTGCAAATACACAGATGAAGCTGCAGCTGTAGGAACAGAAAGACGCAAGATCCTATTAAATACTGTGACTCAACGGGGTTTATTTCAACATAACACAAATAAGATAAGATAATACAAATATAGCACACCAGATGACAATGCTAAATGCTAATGCTAATGGCAAATTACTAAATAAAAATAAGTTTAGCTATTCCCCTCACAGATAAACCTGATAATCATAAATCAGCCACTTTATGTTTAATGTATTAATGATGTTAAAGTTTTCTTAACTAAAAGGTTTCCCTTTTAAGTGTAGTTTCAGTAAAGCTTGTGCAAACCACAACACAACAGAATCAAACCAAAATACAAAGACGTGTTTGTCCACATAGCGTTTCATTCTGAACTCATCAATCATACCTGATCTTCATGGTGCCCCAATATTATCAATATGTTTTATTTTAATATATTGCATTTAAATATGTCTTAAATTAATATTAAATACTGTTTTTTTTTCTCAGATTACAGAGTATCGTAAACTCTTCCGCTTCAGTATGCCATGCGTGCTACGGATGTCATCAGACGTAATGACGTCAACAGTAACCATGTGAACGATATGAAGCGCGCACCAGATATTTGTTAAACGAATTCAGATTTACTTCAGTATATTCAAGACTCCTGAGACAGAAGGTGACTTTCAAAAGCTTTTCATCGCATATAGCCAACTCTTGATCTTTTACTCAATCTTCAGCATTAGTTATACTGAACAAGTCTCTGCCGTCCGTCACTGTCTGCAATCATATCTCTGTCATGTCTGGACTTCAGTTCATCAAAAAGCATAGTTTTGCTTCTCATCTTCATTTGTTAGACTACAAAATATTGCACCAGTTTCACTGTAAAATTACGGACCCTTTTCACAGACGTGTTTCATCAAGCAAATATTTTTTTTATATATTTTCATTTTTTTTAGGTAGGCTAACGTTACATAACACTTTGTGATATAGCCTAGCCTATTACTTTGGATTTACCGGTAAGTTTCAGAAAAAAATAAAATAATAAAATAATAAATAAATAAATAAATAGAAATAGAAATAGAAAAAATGAAAAAAAAAAGTTAACAGCTGCTGATTCTAATAAGGGCTGAGGAAACGGCTGTTAGCTCGATTGCAGAATAGCATCCTTAAATGTTTTCATTTTAGTGCAATGAAAAGGATTAAACAAAATAATGAGTAAATTTAATCAATAACTTACATGAGTGTGAAAGTGAAGCTTCCTTTCGTAAACTCCTCTGGAAAATGTTGTATTTTTGATCCTCAAGTGAATCATTTCTCTTAATGATGTTTTATATATTCCTGCCATCATTGAGTCTTAATACATTATCGTGTTTTGACTTTGTTTGAGAACTGAAAACCTGGATTTTCCATGACATGCCTTTCAAATTTTGCTTTTTATCAACTCACACAGATATGCTATAGATAACCTATCTGCACTGAAGTTTTTTTTTTTTTTTAATTGGTTTCTGTATCTGAGCTCAGTCGAGAAAGATCTGCCTCATAGTTCCTCTCTCTTGTCTTCATCCTGACAGACTGAACAAGTGCTATAGACTGTAATATTCCGTGTCTGATGGGAGGAGAGACTTCAGTGGTTAGTTGTCAGATGGGTGGGTGAGAGAGATCATGTGTTTAGTGAGAAACAAATGACAGCAGCTTCCTTTGAGGTTCAGTGCATCTTAATAAACAAAATATGAATTAAACAAAATATTAATAATAATAATAATATTAAACAAAAATAAAAGTTATCTCTGTAGCTGCATTATGAAGTTTTCTAAATTGTGTCTCCCACACATTCCTGCAAGTATCACATCGAAACAACTGGGAACGTGGTGGTTTTAAATAAAAATAATAATTCATACTTCTGTTCTGACTCATTTCTTTTCTTGAAAAATTGGTGAAAGACTGAAATGTGAGGTTTATTATTTTAGATATATATTTTTGTTTGTTTGTTTTTGTGAAAACCTGTATGTCAGCTGTAATGAAATCATGTTTTTACAGTCATTTTAGTTTAATATGTTACTATAGACATTGCCCTACCCTGCTCATATGGTATTCATTTTTATTTTTAAATACATTTTTGCAGCTCTTAAAAAAGGTCTTTAAAAGTTTCAATTTGATTTAAAAAATCCTGTAGACAGATGTAGCTTTGCACACTGCCAGCATCTAGAATGATTTTGATCAGCATTTTAGTGTTCATAAGAGAGGGCTCTCTCAAATTGTTATATTTTACAGTTTGTCAGCTGACAGCTGTCCAATTGCTGTGAAAAGACTGTAATATCCTCAATCTGCTGAGAGGAGAGACTCAGGAGGATTGTTATCAGACCAGATGACTGTTGTGTCTTTGATTTTGATTTTTTTTTTTTTTTTTTATCATCAAAGAAAGAACATGCAAGGAATGCAGAGATTCCAGTAACATCCTCATTCATACAGAGGAATTAGAAAAATCTTCTTAAAGTGAAAGAAAACAAAAGTCCCAAACATAAGCCTTATCATGGATTTGCCTTTTAAACCCTTACTTTTAAGCAAACAGATGGTTGTGTTTTGCCTTGTTTTCATTCAGTTGAATTCTTCTGAACTTTTGTTCATTGTTATGATGTTATATGACGGCATGTTAATATTTTCCTTCGGTTTGGCATATTATTAGTCAAAGAATTGTCTTGAATGGAAAAGCAGAGCCTTTTGTATTTTATATTACAGCGTTGTATTATGTTTTTGTTATATGATATTATGGACAGCTATACTGATATTATGTGTGTGTGTTTGTGTGTGTACTGGTTTTTGTGGTTTACAGGGACAAAATTTGTATAATGACATGCGTATGACAGAGGTATTACAGTTTGAAGGTGGTTTATGAGGACACTGCCTATGTCCCCGTAAATCAAAAGGCTTAAAAAACATACTAAATGGTGTTTTTTTTATTTTTTTTATCTAAAAATGCAGACAGTTTCCTGTAAGGGGTAGGTTTAGGTGTAGGGTTGGTGTAGGGCAATAGCACATACAGTTTGTGCGGTATAAAAACCATTACGCCTATGGAGAGTCCCCTTAAACCACTAAAACAAACATGTGTGTGAGTGTGTGTGTGTGTGTGTGTGTGTGTGTGTGTGTGTGTGTGTGTGTGTGTGCCTTCTTCACCAGGATGTTTGTCATATACACTCCCACAAATAAAAGGAGCCCAGCCCTGTGTATCAATGATGTTCTCAAAATATGACTGGGGCCCTAGCGGCCCTTAAAGAGTTCAGATGCACTGCCTTAAGAACTTCAGCTTCTGCTTTTCTTTTTACAGTCTTGTAAGCTTCAAATATAATTAATACTTTATATATAATTAATAAATACTCCAATAGAAAGGTTAAGGTCAATGTTTATGTGGCCAAACCGCAGCAAAACATCATACTCATACTATACATACTATACATAGTGTAGTTTTCATCTAAACTGGGTGAATACTTACTAGAGATACTGTTCAAAATAAACTAATAAAATAATAAATAAACTTTTAAATAAACTGCATATTCAGAGTCTACAGTGATTTATTTATTTTAACCACAAACCATGAGGAAAAGTACACCGAAAAGGAAAAAAAACATTTAGAAAGATCCAAACAATTCTGACAGTCTTCACATTTGATTTTTAAAGTCTTGAACATATACAAAGAGATGTCTTTACATCCTCTGCACATACCTGAAAGCTCTGAGAAATACTGAAAAATATATTTTAAGCATATTCAAGTGACAGTTCTTGCAAATAAACATTATTTTCAGTATGAATATGTTTTGATATTTGCTCCACAAGGTAAGGCAGCAACATATTGATCTGCTCAGTCTGTTGAACTATGGCAAAAAGGTTCATTCTCTTTCTGTTATGACAAAATAAGCAGCCCACATTTCTCTCTGTAAAACATAAAGAGCATAACAACACAAAACAGTGTCTCCTGCACCAGAAAGAGTCGAACTAATTCAGCTCAAATTAACTTTTTAACCTCAGGCAAGTATATTTATACATGGTATAAGATGGTAATTAATTATAATGGTAATTAAAGAAATGTGAGAAAGGTTCTGTAGTAAATGATTGTTGGGAATTTCTTCACACAATCCCAGTTTCATCACACATCCAGCTCATATCAGATGTCTTGAAGTTTAAGATCAAATGGACAAACGCGACAGTAAACCACAACCACCACTAACAATATTTAACATAAAACATTAATCCAAGAAATATATTGCATGCAAAATCAGAGCATTTGTATATGTATTATTGCATTGTTGTATTGTGTTTTTGTATTACACAGACATAAAGCCTGTTCTCAGAGTGATCAGACTGGTTGTTACAGTAAATACATAGACGTGTTTCATTTAGTTTGCAGTGGAATGTCAGCTGATGCCATTGTTTGATGTTGTTTCACATTCACCAATGAGTTACTGTGGTGAAACTCGGCACCAGGATGCTGGAGATAAACACTGGCACAAGTCAAAAAAAAACCTTTTCTGTATAATGTTTTGTTGTTGTGATATGGCTGGGGTATCCAGGAGCTGTAAAGTGCCCCAGTGCATGTAAAGAGCCCAACACCATGTCTAGTACATTCTGGTAATTTTTTCACTCAAGTTACAGGTTTGAATATAGTTCTATTCTAACTACAATCAAATACTGTTATTAAAACCCTTTCAATTATAAATGATGTGCTGACTTGTTTGATTCAGTATTAACTACTATGCTACTTACTGTAATAGTTCCACCATAGCAATACTCTCCCATCTGTTTTGCTAGATTTTTCTAACTACATGTACTTCCGTCGTTAGTAGCAGCGAGTGGTAATAGACAAGAAATGTGCAGTTTCACACCATCACACTCATAAGGTTTGTTTAGTCATTCTGCAATCCTCCACCTGAACCACTGTAGTGAAAACAACCTTACCACGCATTTGCACAACATGCTTTAGTTTTTTTGTAATTAATTAAACTCATGGTTACATGTTATTACTTCTGTTCTTATTCAGTAATCATAGGATTCAATTATTAAGAAAGTCAAAGATCTCATGTAATATGAGGAGGAAGAACGATATTTCCGAAGAAGAAAATCACAAACTAGTGCAATGTCTTGCAAATAGTGGAATGACCTGCCCAACTCAACCCGAGCAGCTGAGTCCTTAGCCACCTTCGAGAAACGGCTAAACATATCTCTTCCATCTTTGTTTGACCCTCTAACTCTAGCACTCTCTATTCTAATAATGTTTTATCTATCTGTCTTTGTATTTATTAGTCTTCTTTGTATCTATCTAACCCTCTTACACTAGCTTTCTTTTTTTTTTTTACTATGTCTACTTGTTTTCTTAACCCTTGTGCAACCTTATGGACATTTTCGTCCATTTTAGTTTATTTCTTTATTTATTTTCTGTTGGCAAGGCTTCAAAATAAAATAAAAAAATACTATTTTTTTTACCAGATGGTGCCATTTTTTTCAGATTTGGTCTATAAAGGGTCTATAAAAACAAATACTTGCTTTATTCCTGTTTTCTGCTTCTGCATATTATAGAGCTAATTGGATAAATAATGCAGCTATAATTGTGTGGGTGTGTTGGTATAGATGCCCGAGTGTGGTTTGTATGTGTCATAAAAAAACAAAACAAATTGTGTGTGTGTGCTTGTAATATTTGAGAAAGATAAACTCTACTGTGAAT
The DNA here is from genome assembly GCF_012432095.1 of Onychostoma macrolepis. Lineage (NCBI taxonomy): Eukaryota > Metazoa > Chordata > Actinopteri > Cypriniformes > Cyprinidae > Onychostoma > Onychostoma macrolepis. The sequence continues at coordinate 25,534,850 of NC_081176.1, read as the reverse complement.
CACAAATCCAACCACTGTGTGCACCAGCGGAGTTTTGCTGGCATCTAATGGGGAAAATTCGGTACTGCGCCCAAACAAAATCTTACTGAAAGCTCATTTTTTGAGAAATCAACCTGAAATTTCCTAAACTTGTTTAGATTTATGGCTTTGATTTTCTGGCAGGGTTAGAGTTCAACATGTTTCATAAAATATACATTTTATATAAAATATTGCTCATAAAGAATTTTCATAAACTTAAACTTCTATAACTTTTTTTTTTCTGGTTTCATTTTTTAAACTTTTTTTTACTTCAACAATAATCTGCCATGGGTCTTCTTTAAAACGAGACCAAACTTAACTCTGTGCTCCCAAGCTTAAAATTGTTATGCACTAGGTACACAAAATTGTTCCTCTCAACGCCTTTTGGACAAAAATGCCCCCATTGAAATCCATTAAAACTGCCGTTTAACTGTAAAATGATGCAATTTTTGTTAATAGGCTTTCATTCTGTTGGCAAGGCTTCAAAATGTTTTATTTTTTTTCCAGTTGGTGCCATTTTTTCAAGTTTGGTCTATAAAGGGTCTATAAATCAAATACTCGCTTTATTCCTGTTTTCTGCTTCTGCATATTATAGAGCCAATTGGATAAATAATGCAGCTATAATTGTGTGGGTGTGATGGTAGGGATGTCAGAGTGTGGTTTGTATGTGTATCATAAAAAAATAATAATAATTGTGTGTGTGTACGTGTGTGTTCTTGTCAAATTTGAGAGAGAGAAACTCTACTGCAAATCACAAATCCAACCACTGCGTGCACCAGCGAAGTTTTGCTGGCATCTAAAGGGGAAAATTTGGTACTGCGCCCAAACAAAATCTTACTGAAAGCTCATTTTTTGAGATATCAACCTCAAATTTGGAACACAACTTGTTTAGATTCATGGCTTTGATTTTCTAGCAGGTTTAGAGTTCAACATGTTTCATAAAATATATATTTTATACAAAATATTGTTCATAAATCATTTTCATAAACTTAAACCTGTATAACTTTTTTTTTAATTTAATTTTTTTTTACTTTTTTTAATTTTTTTTACTTCAGCAATAATCTGCCATGGGTCTTCTTTAAAAGACCAAACTTAAGTCTGTGCTCCCAAGCTTCCAATTTTTATGACCGTTTTTTTACATGGACATTTTGGTCCACTATGGACCTATGTGTAACTTTTTTTTTTATTGATGCACAAGGATTAAAAAAAAAAAAAAAAAAAAAACTACATGTACTGCGTTAGGCTAACCTTGACTTGTCATAGCGCTTGCATATTGTTGCTCTTTTGTTGATTTTGATTGCTTCTATTGTCCTCATTTGTAAGTCGCTTTGGATAAAAGTGTTTGCTAAATAACTAAATATAAATGTAACTAAATGCAAAAGACATTAAACAATTATTTCCCCCCAAAAAAATAAATAGAGATAATCAATTTGTGAGTGATTCAGAACAGAGAAACACTCTGTCAAACAAATTAATGGAGTTCAAAGAACAACTGCATAAAAGCCACAGTTGAGCATCAAGCAGGTATTTGAAGCTGCAGGTGTCTGGAGTCTCAAGAGCCTCCTGATGTAAGATCCACCAGAAGCTGACAGTTGTGCATAAAACTGCATTTCAGGCCCCTCAACCAAATGAGAAAAAAATGGTCACCCTTTTTCAGCAGGATGCAACATGGGTAAAGAGGTGGCGGGTGATTATTGGGATGGAATATTGGACAAGAAGTATACACAATAGAATTGTTTGGCTGAGACATTTATGAGAATAGTTGCTTTGCGTACAAATGTCTACTAAATGAAAGATCAACAGCGCTTCAGACACATGCAATCGCTACAAAACATTAAATTCCTTTCCCCCTTCTCTACCTCTTTAACAGCTGATCATTTTGTTACATTCTTTACAGACAAAACTAAAACCATCAGCAGTCAGTTCTCAGCTCCACACACACAGGATCTCAAACCAACCACATCCACTGCTAAAACTCCCCTCTCCTCCTTTTGTCCCCTCATTGAGGCAGAAGTATCGAAACTTCTCCTCTCCGGCCATTCTACAACATGCCCTCTAGACCCAAGCCCTCAGACCTTCTCCAAGCAATGTCTCCTACACTCCTACCAGCACTCACTCATAAACACATCTCTTCTCACAGGCATTTTTCCCACCACATTCTAGCTTACTCAGGTAACCCCACTGCATAAAAAGCCCACCTTAAACACTTCACTTATAGATAGCTAGACTGGTCCCTCTCCTTCCATTCCAACGTGATCTCATGATAATTCGTATGTATTTTACGTAAAATGTGGTTCTATAAAACGTACATTTACTTATGTTTTTACAGGCACTAAAACGTACAATACTGACGTATTTTCAGCATCAAAACGTACAAATACTTACGTATTTTCAGCTTTTAAACGTATAAAACTGACGTATTGACGACATCTAAAAATGAATCCTTATGAATATTGAAATCGCAGCATTAATTTTATTATTAGTTGTTAAATCAATTAGGCTACCTTGTTTTCAAGGTATTCACTTTCGCGTGCCACTGTTCGACAGTTCTACAAAGATACAACTACCACAATTAGTTTTAACATTTTGAAACAACTTTATATCGACATGAAAATATTATTTAAAAACCGCCTGAGTGTATTGTAGCAGCAAATTTAAACCGGAGAAAGCTTTGACACTATAGCAGCGCTTGATGCGTAAGGGACCATCTGACAATTCCACTGACTGGGTTTAAAACGTCCAATGTAATTTAATATAATTCATATATGCTGTACAGTACACAATTATGTTAATAAAAAAGCTACTGTAAGTACCCAAATGGCTGTTCAAGGTTGTAATATATTCCTAGAGTCTATATTGACTTACTACAGGTGAGATTTTGCCTATATCTCCCGTACTGTACATACAGTACATAATTATTCTTAGAAAACAATTATTGTAATTCACCAAAAGCGTTTTTTTCATGTTCCAAAGGCTGTAGTACATTTGTAGTTACAAGACTTACTACAGGTGGGATTTTGCCAATATATATCTTACTGTACATACAGTGCATAATTAATCTTTAATTAATCTAATTAAACTAAAATTCACCAAAAGGGTTTTCCTAGTTTCCTTACATTCCTAGTGGCCAGACTGACTTACTGCAGTTAAGATTTTGCCGATATCTCCCTTACAGTACACAAATATTTTCATGAAAAAATACTGTAATTCACCAGAAGTGTTTTTATTAATGTTCCAAAGGTCATAGTACATTCCTAGTTCCAATACTAACTTACTATTGGTGAAATTTTTGCCAATAACCCCTTTACTGTACGTATAGTACACAAATATTTTGACAAAATTATAGAGATGTACCTTTTTTTATACTCCAAAGGTTGTAGTACATTCCTAGATACAAGACTGACTTACTACACATGAAATTTTTACAAAAATGTACGTTTTGTGCTTGTAAATTTTACGTATTAATACCTACGTATAAACATGAGACCAGGGGCCCATTTCAATAAGGAGGTTCAACCAACTCTGAGTTTAAACTTGAACTCAGAGTTGACTTACTCTGAGATGGGAAACTCTGAGTTCTTAATAACTGTCAATAACTTAATTATTGAACTAATATTCATTTTAATGGTATACCATGTCCACAAAAAAAAATAAATAAAATAAAATAAAAAAAGGAACAAGACAGAAAAAAGAAAGTGGCTAAAAATTAAGTATAAAAACACAATTCAATCAAGGTAAAGCTTTAAGCTTGAAAGGTTCATGGATGTGGGCTAAATTACTTTACAAACATTTGACATTAAATATCATTCAGTGTCTATTGCTGTCACGGCTGCGTGGTTGTAGAATTTAAATATAAGTGAAAAACAGGAGAACAAAACAGCATCAACTCGCATTCCATTTATTAACATCAAGATCGGACAAATAATGAGGGAAAACAGGACTTATAAACTGACTGGAACAAAAGAGCAAACAAGATAATGCAACTCAGGTGGGGACAATGAATCGATAATTACCGTATTGATCCGAATATAAGACAATGTTTTTTTTCTTGGAAATACATCTGAAAAAACGTGGTCGTCTTATATTCGGGATCTAGACTTTGACATGTCAATAATACACCCACAACAATAGGTGACGCCAAAAATGCATAAAACAAGTGTGCCATGAAATATGTAATGTAATGCGTGTTGTAAAGATCGCAAGTGAAAACAAAAGAAAAAGAAAAGCTAACAGTTGCACGAGTCGTCACTGTCATGTTAAGTCTGATGGGAACAAACTTGCTCTGTAAGTGATTTAAAAACATAACAGTACCCAGATTTGAAGACTACGATAAGATTTCACTTCTACTGATAATAAAATTTTGGTAGGCTACTATGAGATGGGCGCCCTGGAAGCCGGTGCAGGACAGGGATACTGAGGAGGCATCCAGGGCGGAACAGGAGACTAGGCCATGGTGGGTCAGGGAGCTTGGGAGGCCATGGCGGAGGAGCCATAGTGGCCCTGACCAAAGTCCTAAGCATGGCCACTATGGCTATCAGGAGCACAGGTATATATACACCTCTATAATTATGGTGAAATTGGGACCCTTATGCCTCTGGAAGGAAGCTTGCCATACTCTTTTGCGGAGGGCCAGGGTGAGCCGCGAACGGCGGGTTTGGGAGAGCCGCCCATGGCTGTCGATCTTTTGCCGCGATCGGCGGCGGGCTTGACAGCCGAACCGGCCTGAGGTTTGCCCAGCGGGCCGGGACCAGCCGCAGACGGCGGCGTCCCGGAATCAGCGGCGGCAGGCTGGTGCGGGCGACGACTTCCATCTTTGTTTAGGTCCGATCTTCTGTCACGGGTGCGTGGTTGTAGAATTTAAATAGAAGCGAAAGCCAGGAGAACGAAACAGCATCAACTCACATTCCATTTATTAACATCAAGATCGGACAAATAATGAGGGAAAACAGAGGGTTTATAAACTGACAGGAACAAAAGAGCAAACAAGATAATGCAACTCAGGTGGGGACAATGAATCGATAATTAACTAACCAGAAACGGAACTAAACCAAATAAGGAAAACAGGAACTCAGACGAGCCGACACGTGACAATAATGCGCTGCAGCTTTTTCCACATAGTCTAACACTCTTTTCACATAATTAAATATTCTCTAATCCAACTTGTTACATTTCTTAATTAATAAAATTAACTACTGACTTGTCGACAGCAAAAAGGCAGAGGGAGAACCTGCACCAGCACCACTGACAGATGCAGAGGAGATGGTCAAGTATTGGAAGATTTATAAAATCCAAAAGTAAAAAGAATAACTTTTGCTTTTGAATTAGGAAATAAAGATGACCAAAAAATTGTGAATAATTTGTTTATTTAACAGCTGTGGTGATGGTTACGGCTCGTACTACTCCTCCATCTGGCATCCTTCCATTCCATTCAGTAATCAGTTTCATTTTCAGAAGGTGAGATGGTGGGGATATGCTAGTCATCAATGCATCCAACCACACTGAAAATGCTGAAGGAAATTCTGATTATTGGGTTACTTCCAGACGTCACAGGAAGATGTTATCAAGTGAACGTCATTTATCAGATTTGCTTAATTTAAACCGATTTTTACACCACTGACTTACAGTCCTGTGAAACCCCTCTTTGACGGTTTTGTGCCCAGGAAAAAAATATCAGAATGAGTGTGAGAGGGATGCACACTTTCCTTAAAATCTGCATACAGCGGACTTATAATGTGCTCTGCATCTCTTAAAGTGCATTTTTCTTATTTTGCAAATTATCTTCCAATGGTATAAGAAATTAATATTCTTGTTTCCGTTTGCATTAAGATTATTTTTCTTACCCTATGGCGGACAATTTTACTTGTTTTATGTAATACTCACTTAAAAGGAAAATCCCCCAGGAAACAAGACTAAATATAGACCATTTTTCATATTTAAAATGCATATTAAGAATTTTTAGATATTTGTACTTGAAATAAGACAAAAATACTCAGTAAGAAAAGCAATTTTGCAGAGTGAATGAATGAATAAGGTATTTAAACTTCCCTAACACTATAAAAAGGGGGAGGAGACGGAAAGAAACTCCGGGAAAACCTGCTCCTGACCAGGTTAGGTTCACAGAGTAAGTTACCACGGTAACTGACTCTGAGTATAAGTTACCTCTCTTTCAGAAACAGGCTTGACTTACCCTGCTTTCTCAGGTTTGACAAACCTCCCATTTTGAAATGAAAAATCCAGAGTTTCCCTCATTTCAGGGTTAACATACTCAGATTTTTTACTTAACCTCCTTTCTGAAACGGGACCCGGGTTGTCCATTCATAGCAAAAACACTCAAACGAGTTTTAACCAGGTATCATTATATCCTTCACAGAATAACCAATTAGACATTAACCAATCAGGTTTCAGAATTAGCCATTCAACTGAAACTGGATTACTGTCAGTCACTGAAGGCTTGCGGATTGCGAAAGCTGGTTCCATATCATCAATTCTCATTCTGCTGGATATATCTGCCGTTTTTTGACACTGTGACTCATCAGATCCTCCTGTCCACCCTCTCATCACTGGGCATAACAGGGATTCCACTTTGCTGGTTTGAATCTCACAGGTAGGTCTTTCCGGATTGCCTGGGGAGGGGAGGTATCCAAAGGACATCAACTGGTCACTGGGGTTCCTCAGGGATCAGTTCTTGGGCCGTTGCTTTTCTCCATATACACCACATCACTGGGACATAGAAAATTCCAATGCCAAATTCTGTTAATCACACCAATAGCACTTAAAGTGCAGGGTAAGACCCATTGGATACAAGCAATAAGCAATAAGAACAGCGTAAATTAGCACCAAACTACTGATCCAAACTATTGAAGGTACAGTTTTTACTGTTTTTACAAAATCTTAAATAATAAATACATGATAATTTGAAATATAAATACTGTAGGTGACTGGGTGTGTTTATAATCTCCTCGTTTTTTATTAGGCTACATGAAAATTAGGGAATCATATATATTTTTAAATCCATTCCTTTTATTCTGGTATTAATGTTACTAGTATTCAGGAATGGAGTAACAGTGTTTATTCATTTAGCCCAGCTTCCAAAAAACTGCACTTCCAAATATGCACTTTGTTTTGTAATTTATTAAATCGATCATCATGCAATAAAATGAACCAAGAGTTCTAGAGTTTAATGCCTTGTTTGCTGTTCTCATGACAGCTGTATGAGACATGTAAAGGCAAATGTGCCTATAGGCTCATGAAGATCAATAACACGTATCCACTAACACATATGATTACTTGGTATATGTAATCATCTGTTTACTGCACCATTGGCCACATGTTAAAATGTGACGAATCATTAGAAGTTCATGTCAGCTCAAGTTTGTTCTGTGTGGATGTATTGTTCTGTTCCACTGATGTGCTGTGATTAAACCTTGAACGGAAATGATACAACCTTACTCATTTTCTATGGTCTTTGGAAGTGTGGAGAACTGATAGTAAGCTCTGACTTTTAGACGATAAGTGAGCATGCTGGTCTCTTCATCAAGCTGTTCCCTCAACACAGGCTAAATATGTTTAAGATTTTAATAATATGATTTATATTTATATTTATTTGCATTTGTATTTGTAATAGAATACTTTAAATTATCCCACAGATATATTTGAGACCAAATCAAAATAAAACGTTCTTTAAATGTTAAAGTTGTCCTCTGCTGCCCTCAAGAGGCTCTACATGTAAATGTAAATGTTTTATTTAATGAGCATTAAATAATTTGTATAATAACTCTAACTCTTACCAAACCAGGATGCACCAAAAGTGCTCCTTGTCTTCAATTACATGTAGAAAAAGATTTTTGAGAGTTTGAGACCAAACAGCAACGTCTGACTTCTGATTGCTAGAGCGAAAAAGGAGAAATAATCTGATTGTTGTTCTTAGAGGTGAAAACATTTTTGCGAGTTTTCAATCTACAATCTCTTGTCTTTGCCACAAAAACACTGAATGACCAAAAATGTCTACATATTTTGTTTATTCTCTTATGTTAATTATGAAAAATTCATACATTGCAAATTTTTGTTTCATTACTAATCTACCATCATAAAATGCTTGATTGATGTTTCTGATATACAGTCATGGCCAAAAATATCGGCACCCTTGGTAAATATGATCAAAGAAGGCTGTTAAAATTAATCTGCTTTGTCAATCCTTTTGAACTTTTATTTAAAAAAATGCACAAAAATCTAACCTTTCATTGGATAATAAAAATTTAAAATGGGGGGGAAATATCATTCTGAAATAAATGTTTTTTTTTTTTTTTTTTCTGATACACACTGGCCACAATTAACGTCACCCTTTTATTCAATACTTTTTAAAACCCCAATTTGCCAGTTGAACAGCTCTAAATTTTCTCCTATAATGCCTGATGAGGTTAGAGAACACCTGACAAGAGGTCAGAGACCATTCCTTCATCCAGAATCACTCCAGACCCGTCAGATTCCCAGCTCCATGCTGGTGCTTCTCTTCAGTTCACCACTCATTTTCTATAGGGTTCAGGTCAGAGGACTGGAATGGCCAGCAGAAGCTTGGTTTTGTGCTCAGTGACCCATTTTTTGTGTTGTTTTTGAGGTTTGTGTTTGGATTATTGTACGGTTGGAAGATCCAAACATGGCCCATTATAAGATTTCTAACAGAGTCAGTCACTTATTGATTTTTTATCTGTTGGTATTTGATAGAATCCATGATGCCATGTGTCTAAACAAGATGTCCAGGACCTCCATCAGAAATATAGGCCCACAACATCAAAAATACAGCAGTATATTTCATTGTACACATGGGGTACTTTTTATCCCTGTGTTCACCAAACCCATCTTGAGTGTTTGCTGCTAAAAATATCATTTTCAGTTTCATCTGACCATAGAAGCCAGTGCCATTTGAAGTTCCAGTCGTGTCTGATAACTGAATATGCTGGAGTTTGTTTTTGGATGAGCGAGGAGAATTTTTCTTGAAACCCTCCCAAACAGCATGTGGTGATGTAGGTGCTGTTTGACAATTTTTTTTAAGGTTTTCTGACCCAAGACTCAACTATTTTCTGCAATTCTCCAGCTGTGGTCCTTGGAGGGTCTTTAGTCACTCAAACTCTCCTCCTCACTGTGCATTAGTACGATACAGACACACGTCCTCTTCCAGACAGTTTCGTAACATTTTATGTTGATTGGAAATTCTTAATTATTGCCCTGATGGTGGAAATGGGAATTTTCACTGCTCTAGCTCTTTTCTTAAAGCCACTTCACTAATTTGTGGAGCTCAATTATCTTTTGCTGCACATCAGATTCTTTGGTTTTTCTCGTTGTGATGGATGATTAAGGGAATTTGGGCTTTGTTTTCCCTCCCATTTATATTTCTGTGAATCAGGAAGCCATGGCTGAATAATTTCATGTTCATAATCACCCTGGAGTGCTCAAAATTGTGAATATGAATGGGAATATACTTCAGAGATATTTTACTCATAATAATTTCTAGGGGTGCCAATAATAGTGTCCAACGTGTATTTGAGAAAAAACATTTATTTCATAATGATATTTCCCCCATTTTAAATTCTTATTATCCAATGAAAGGTTAGATTTTTGTAATTTTTTTAAATAAAAGATCAAAAGGATTAACAATGCAGATTAATTTTCACAGCCTTCTTTGATCATATTTACCAAGGGTGCCGATATTTTTGGCCATGACTGTATATATATATATATATATATATATATATATATATTGAATCATCTCATTTTATGGTTTACATCATTCTACATTCTTAAAACTTTATTGTGCTTGTTTATATTTCTGGTCATATGTTTTCATTGTATATCATTGTTTGATGTAGTAGGTCATGTTGGTGAGTTTACACCTCACCTCTTGAAGTAGCAAAATGGTGGCGCTATGACCTCTACCATCCAGAACCATGTTTACCAGTCAAATGTTTGTCACTTGGCAGAACTTCTTAAGTCTTCTCTGTTTCACTGTTACTAGGCAGAGCAACTCTGCCTCATGTAAATACATAAAAGTTTTGTACGAGTTGATGAGATGAAACCGGACAAATTCAAATGTAAACTTGACCATGATTATTAGAGAGAGAGAAAAAAAAAAATTACAAAATATTTCAATAAAAATGTATAAATCATAAATTCATATAATTTTAGCACCTTGTTCAACCTATTATGAGTTGTCTTAAGAGGTTGTTTTATGTGACAAATGTGTTTGCTAATGTTGCAATTATCTTGCGATTTATTATCATATTTAACTTGATTAACAAAGTGATGATGATGGTGGGGTGTTAGGTGTTGGAAAAACGTGTGTACAATGTGGTCAGTGCAAACTTGACTTCCTCCGCTGTTTGCTTCAGAGTTGCAGTAGATTCGTCTTAAATGTTGTGTGGAGGGAACCACAGTTTCATCAAGCAAGAACATGAAGATCATTCAGCTTCAGCTCTGTGAGTTCATTACTGTATACATGGATAGATTTGCATGCACTTTGTCATAAATTGTTTTGTTAAAGTTTCACAGTGGTTTTAAGTGGTTAATTTTAATTATGATGCATTTTTTTCCCTTATCTTATAGATGTATTAATCTGTTGTCAAGCTGCAGTGTCAGATCTACTGACTGATTTGGGATCAAATGTGACCATAAACTGTGATCTTGATGAAAATGAGGTTTATTGGATTTTACTGAAAACAGCAGATCCTCCAACAGTGATTCTACGATCATTCCCAACACAAACAAAATCACCTTTTTACCATAATAAAACATTCAGAAAGAAATATTCAGTGCAGTTTAAACATCGTCTGGTTATTAATAATGTGACTGCTGATGAATTAGGAGTTTATTACTGTATGAACACACGCGCACCTCCAAAACTCAGCAACAGCACCAGAATATACTTCAATGGTGAGTTCATTTACTAATCCATTTTGATGATCACTATGAATATTTCATCTTATTTATTTATGAATTTGTAATTCACTACTTCAGTTTTTAGAACACCAATAAAAATCATAACTAGACCTCTCATTGGTCGCTTCACAGAGAGTTAAAAATATTATAGATATTTACATCAGTTATACAAAATTGCAGTCATTGTTCTCCAAATGATTGACAGTAACAAACTGTGGACTGTTATTGATTTTTTTACAGAGCCAGTTCAAATAACCGAGTGTCAGAATAAGACACAATGGCAGATTATCATCATAATATCTGGTCTGATGAATGGGCTTCTGATCATTGTAGTGATCGGTGAGTTATCAAAATTATGCTCTTCTCCATATAGGCTGAAGTTAAATTTTTTATTTAGGCGTTTTCACTTTTATTTTGCCATTTTAGTTGACTTAAATTGTCTTAATAATTTAAGAAAGAATAATACAACCTTTAGTAAGTATTGAATCTGAATTTGCTATTCTATTTTTAGGACTAGTAAAGGTTTTTGTTGTTGGGAACAGAAGGTCTCCAAAACGAACACATCAACTTAACACTGATCTACAACAGACTCAAGTTATAGAACAACATCAGGACCAATTACAGGTAAAAATTCAATAATGTTGGTAATAATTCCTGCTGACCTTTTACTCCACTGTTTGGTTAATGAAACATTAATTTTAGTACATGCAGCAGAGCTACTGCATAGTTTATATGTTGTTGTTTTTTTCCTATTGTTCTTTCAGTACGCAGAGGTGGATTTTTCCAAGCTGCGTAGAAATATTCGTTCCAGCCAAATCAACAGCACTTATGCTGCACTACAGCTGCCAAAGTCATGAACTCATGAGTATAATAGACTACTTATTTGGTTCAATGTTTCTTGAAGTTCATAAACTGGAATAAACCTCTAACCACAAACTGTTCGGCAGCTCTGATGATACAGTAGATTTAGTTCCCATTAACCCCATAATATTCTTTAGATCAGGCATTTTTAAACTGCAAAGGCATGCGTGCGAAAGTTCAGAGAAACAAAGTAAAATAAAAAATAAAAAAACTTAAAATTGACTAAATTTGATATACCCTTATAGTGGCTATAAAAATAATTTGTATATAAAAAAGTAAACAGCATTAGCTAAATGACAAAATGTTTATCTGCTTGGGTTGTTAAAGTGCATTTTGCTTTGAGAGAAAAAATGTGCTAGCAAATGAATGGCATAAGTATTTTGCGGATGTAAAAACATTGTGTTTGTATTGTAAATGTACAACTTTCATTTAAACTGATGGTCAAGCAAACTATTTTGATATGACTGCTTTTAATACCTTCCATTCAATGCAATATATTTTTTTAATATAGAAAAAGGTATAAACATGACAACATTTGAAACTGTCTTTTATGAAAACACCCTTATGCTGAAAACAATTCAACCTTTCTTGTAAATTTGCTGCTTTATATTAAATAAATATGATTTGTTTGTATATGTTTTTGTGAATATATCAGAGATTTATGAATAATACAGAGCATTTTGTTCAATAAAAAACTATTTCAACCACATATTAAATAATATCACTATTTATGAATTAGGACTTTATGATTATGAACATAGACACGCATTAAGCATACACTCAGATTCATAAGTAAATTAATAATAAATACTAAAACTAAAAACACAGGAAAAAAGCAAAAAAAGTTTTTTTAAATGTAATCGGCCAGGCCTCAAATTTGTATCACTTCTACTGTAATGTTATTGATGATATATATATATATATACTGTCATACATTAAACAGCTGTCTTCATTTTCAACTGAAGTACTAAACCAAAACCATAAATATGTTCTGCTACATTTGGCACTTGACAACCAATGATAAACTGCGTCGCTCACCTTTGTTTAGACTGGAGGTTTAACCATGAACCGAGTGCAGTGTTTTTTTCAATACCTTTTTGCATTTATGTATCTCAGTTCTCACAGTTGTCTTAACCTCAAATGGAAACAAAAGCATTGCATTATGTCTGCTTTGTTTGTTTACTAGACTTACACATTCAGTCTAAATTTAGTGCTTGCCAAATGTGTTAATGCATGCAAAGCTCCTCCACTTCATACTGAAACACAAATCTGAAGATCTGAACTAACAACTGTTAAAAACTGAAAGCTTCTAATTAGACATATTTCCAAAGGTGGAACACAAAGACATATTTAAATGATGGTCAATTAAAACCAATTCAATTCAGACTCAGAAATTCTAGTTTCTGATGCAGTGGTTTCCTGTTGATAAATATTCACACCTGATTTTTAAATTGATTATAGTGTTTGTATAATTACTTGTTTATTAGTCATTTTATGTTTTTTGGTGTGTGAAAAAATATGACCCCACGTGGCCACCAAAGTCCTGGTTCACTTCACAAAGCGAGTTTATTCAAAGCACAAATACAATGATATTTTATAACATTTAACATTATGTATAATTGACAGTCTGAAGTGTCTGAGTGTCCACTGACTTTTCTGTTACCTTCTTTTCTTATTAATCTGTTATTGGCTGTAGAAGAGACAAGCTGCACACATTCTGACAATCACAAATGAACTTATATATGACTCACATTTCAGTGGGTATTTGTTTGAAGTTGCTGTCTGCATATTGAGCACATTTGTGTGCTGCTGTTACAGCAACACTGGAGAGGCTGGTGATTTCACCACCTCCTCGGCTCCTAAAGTCAAGAGTATGTTTGTTAGACTCTCTTTGGCTTGAAATCAGATGAAAAGGTAAATGAAAACACATTTATTAAGGCATAAAATGAAAAGAAAATCCAACTGATGACTGTACCAATCAAATCTTTCCAAATCTGCTGTGAGAAACTCACAGTTGTAAAGCTGTATGCTCATCATTCTGTAACCCAGATTTATTTCCTCTAAGCAGTCACCCAGCAAACATCTCTTTCTGACTGGAAACACCACAGAGCTGTAAATGACACCTTAACCACACAGAATCACTTAACTCACACTCACAGCAGTTTTATTTATTCATTCTTTCATTGTATTAGATCAGTGGTTCTCCCCTGGGGGGGGCGCGGACACTCTCCCGGGGGGGCGCGAGTAGGCTACAGGATGGGAGGGAAAAAAAACTGAAAAAAAAAAAAAATTGCAATTTTTTTTTATCACTAAACTACTGTCATAAAAAGTTATAGTTTTGTATATACATAACTCCTGAATAAAAATTAAAATGTGTTTGGACTGATTTAAAAAAAAGAGTTTTGAACAAATTTGATTGGTTTGTCAATAGTGAGCGCAAATGCAGGTGATAAGCGGTTTTATTAAGCGAGTCATTGAGTCGTTCATTCAAACGATTCGTTCAAACGGCCGATTCATCAAGAATGAGACGGATGTTTGTGCATGGGTCATTGAATCTTTGACTCAACCGATTCGTTCAAAACACTGAATCATTCAAAACACGATTGAGTGTTGCTGTGAGATGCGCTATGCCGTGATCTTTTAGATTAATCGTATCTATTTTCGCTGCTAAAATAGACCAAAACAGTCATTATTTCGTCTAAAATGTAAGTGACTTAATATTATTAACTTGTTTGTTGAACTGTCATATGAAATCAGTGTCACATTTTCAATCGTGAGGTGATGGTGAATTAAGTGATGGTCAATTGTCAGCTCTCTTGGTCGTCAGGTCGTGCGATGTATGCTGCTGAACTGTATTCAAATGTTATAAATATAAAAACACCACATTTTGAAATTTAACTGCAGTATGTCAATTTAGTTTATTTGTGTGTGCTGCGCTCACAGACTTTAGAAAACGGCGCTCATTTGTTTGATTTCTCCTCGAGAAACTGCGCAAGCCTCAAAAGTTTAAGGTCCTTGCACCCTGACTGAGTCCGAAACTGTCATATTCGTTTTTTCATATTCGTCATTTGGTGGCTCTCAATTGTCAAAAACACCCCTCAAAATATTTGCTACGGATGCGATAAATCCTGTAAATTTAGCAGTTAATAACAGAAAACGGAATGAAAATAAGTAAAAAACAAACCAGAATATTGGCCTTTAGGTGTCTTCAGGCTAGGACTCTTACCAAACATATGAAGTTTGGTGCTGATTGGACATTGCATGTTTAAGTTAGTGTAAAACAAGCCATTTCCTGTTGCCAGCAGGTGGCGCTATGATTATAATGGGATTTTGGCCTTTAGATGTGTTCAGGGCCGGACTCTTATCGAACTTGTGAAGTTTTGTGCAGATTGGACATTGCATGTTTAAGTTAGTGTAAAACAAGTCATTTCCTATTGCCAACAGGTGGCGGTATGTTTATAACTGAATATTGGCCTTAAGATGTGTTAAGACCATTACTCTTATAAAACGTGTGAAGTTTGGGGCAGACCGGACATTGCATATTTAAGTTAGTGTGAAACAAGTAATTTCATGCTGCCAGCTGATGGCGCTATGTATATAACTGGAAATTGGCATGTAGATGTCTTCAGGCCAGCACATTTATCAAACATATGAAGTTTGGTGCAGATTGAACATTGCATGTTTAAGTTAGTTTAAAACAAGTCATTTCCTGTTGCCGACAGGTGGCACTATCACTATAAATGAATATTGGCCTTAAGATGTGTTCAGGCCAGGACTCTTACCAAACATGTGAAGTTTGGGGCAGACCGGACATTGCATGTTTAAGTTAGTGTAAAACAAGTAATTTACTGTTGCCAGAAGGTGGCAGTATGATTATAACTGAATATTGGCCTTCAGATGTGTTAAGGCCAGGACTCTTATCAAATATGTCAAGTTTGGGGCAGATCAGACATTGTGTGTTTAAGTTAGTGTGAAACAAGTCATTTCCTGTCACCAGCAGGTGGCGCTATGATTATAATGGGATATTGGCCTTTTGATGTGTTTAGGCCAGGACTATTATAAAAGGTGTGAAGTTTGGGGCAGATAAGACATTGTATGCATGAGTTACAACAACTTCCTGTGTCATGGTATTAATAACATGCTTTAGTACTTAGTAAGTATTGCTAGCATGTTTGACCATTATTCTAGCATGTTTAGCACACAATGGCATAATTTACAGTGTTGCTAAAAGTGCATCACTGTGTAAAACATGTCACTTCCTGTTGTCAGTAGGTGGCGCTATAACTATAACCGAATGTGAGCATGTAGATGTCTTCAGGCCAGGACTGTAATCAAACATGTGAAGTTGGAGGCAGATTGGACATTGTATGCCTGAGTTACAACAACTTCCTTTTTGATGGAGTTAGTAGCATACCTTAGCACTTAGCTAAGTGTTGCTAACATGTTTGAGCATGTTGCTAACATGTTTAGCACACAATGGCATATTTTAATGTGTTGCTAATAGTGCATCACAGTCTAAAACATGTCACTTCCTGTTGCCAGCAGGTGGCGCTATGACTATAACCAAATACGGAATGTATATGTGTTCAGGACAGGCCTCTTATCAAACTTGTAAAATTTGGGGCAGATTGGACACTGCATGCCTGAGTTACAGCAACTTCCTGTTTCACTGCATTACTAGCATGCTTTAGCACTTAGCTTAGTGTTGCTAGCATGTTTTAGTATGCTTGTAGCATGCTGCCAGCCTATTTATCACTTGTTGACACTTTTTAATATGCACCTAGGAGTCCATTACAGTGTTAAACATGTCACTTCCTGTTGCCAGCAGGTGGCGCTATGACTATAACCAAATACGGGAATGTATATGTGTTCAGGACAGGCCTCTTATCAAACTTGTAAAATTTGGGGCAGATTGAACACAGCATGCCTGAGTTACAGCAACTTCCTGTTTCACTGCATTACTAGCATGCTTTAGCACTTAGCTAAGTGTTGCTAGCATGTTTTAGTATGCTTGTAGCATGCTGCCAGCATATTTATCACTTGTTGACACTTTTTAATATGCACGTAGGAGTCCATTACAGTGTTAAACATGTCACTTCCTGTTGCCAGCAGGTGGCGCTATGACTATATCTGAATATGAGCATGCAGATGTGTTCAGGACTGAACTCCTATGAAACGTGTGAAGTTTGGGGCAGATCGGACATTGCTTGCCTGAGTTACAGCAACTTCCTGTTTCATGGCGAAACATCAAACTTTGTCAGGCCCCCAGGGACACGCCCCTTGACGAAAACTCTAGATCTTCGCAATTTAACATCGCAAAGGCCTTATGATTACACTCAGCAAATTTGAAGACGATTCGATTAAAACTGTAGGAGGAGTTCGTCAAAGTACGAAGCCTGGAAATTGCAAAAGCTGCACAAAAATCGAACAGGAAATTCAAAATAACGTACTTCCTGTTGGGTTTTGGATTTTGTACCAAGAGGCTTTTTTTGTAGGTAATGGTGTGTTACACGTGTGTACCGATTTTCGTGCATGTACATAAAACGTAGCTCGAGGCGCACTCTTTTGAAATATTATAGGTGGCGCTATCGAGCCATTTTGCCACACCCACTTCTGAAACCCATATCAGATGTAAATTTTCGCCAGTTCTGACCCGTGTGCAAAGTTTCATGAGTTTTGGAGCATGTTTAGGCCCTCCAAAATGCGATTCACTTTGGAGAAGAAGAAGAAGAAGAAGAAGAAATATAGCTGCAAGCAGCGATGGCGGGCCCAAGCCGTCAGTGCAAACGCCACGCCGGTGGCATCAGGAAAACTGTGGTAGTCTGGTTTGGATGGATACAGCAATGAAAGGGTTAATCAAAACTATCAAGACACTGAGACAGACACACACAGACACATACACACAACAATACATAATATATACAACAATATATAAAATTTTGGTAACACTTTCAATAAGGTTTCAGTTATTAACATTAACTATATTAATTAATATGAACAATAATTATATAGCTTTTATTAATGTTAGTCTCTCTCTATTCTCTCTTTCTCTCACACATAAACTCACACATAAAGGACAATGTAAATCTTTTGTAACACTTTTCAGTAGGTTTTTATTTTTTAACATTATATAAGTTAACATTAAGGACATTACCCCATGTCCCCACTTTTCAAAACGCTTATAAATCATACAGAGTGAGTTTTGAGAAAGTAAAAATGCACAAAGTTTCCTGTAAGGGGTAGGGTTAGGTGTAGGGTTGGTGTAGTAGGGCAATAGCACCTACAGTTTGTACAGTATAAAAACCATTACGCCTATGGGATGTCCCCACTTTTCACAAAAACAAACGTGTGTGTGTGTGTGTGTGTGTGTGAGAGAGAGAGAGAGGGAGAGAGAGTGTGTGAGTGTGTGTGTGTGTGTGTGTACTGGTATATATGGTTTATGAGGACACAAATGTGTATAATAACATGGATACTACAACGTAAACACGGTTTATGAGGACACTTCCTGTGTCCCTGTAAAACAAAAGGCTTAAAAGTCATAAAAAACTGTGTTTTATGGAATTCAAAAATTGCCAGTAGTCTCCTGTAAGGGGTAGGTTTAGGTGTAGGGTTGGTGTAGGGCAATAGCACATACAGTTTGTACAGTATAAAACCATTACGCCTA